>NW_006431925.1:2138012-2165725 GCF_000325575.1 Pteropus alecto | reverse complement strand
CAATGGCTCCCCACTGTTGCCAGTCCCTAGGCACCTTAGAATATCTGGTTACTTTCTTAACCTTGCCTAATACTTAGTGAAAACCTCTTGGTTAAAAATAGCTTTAGTTTAATCATCTATTGAACTTGCTTTCCTGACATGACCCTGAAAGATAAAGATATATTATGGAAGTTCTCTTCCATGAACTCCACCATTCGCTCAATTTTCATTGCTTATTGGTCATGCTATTTTTTTTTTGTTAATGTTATCTACCAGAGATTTTTATATCGATTGAAACAATTAAAATGTGTTCTCATACTTTCTTTTTCACAGAATAGTCACTGCTCTTCAACTTGATTTTTTTAGTTAATAATATAGTAAAGTGATAATCCTATCAGTACATAGAGAGCTTTATCATTATGATTTTTAACAGATGCATAGTAATCCATTTTATGGATATATCTCAATAAAGGTTTATACAGACCTCTAATAATGGGTATTCAGACTATTTATATCATGCTATTATTAGCAATCTTTCAATAAGTACATTAATGTATAAATCAATGCTCATGTGGAACATTGCTGGGTCAAAGTTATATGAATCTATTGTTTTAATAATTCTCTTAAATTGAATTCTCTAAGGATTGCAGCCATTTGCAGTCTCATTTGCAATGAATGAGAGTCCATCATCCCACAATCTAAATAGTACACAGTGTATCATCAGATGTTTGCAATTTCATTAATCTGATGTATGATATATGGTATTTCCTATTCGTTTTAATTTGCATTGCCTTTATATTGACTGAGTGAAACATCTTTTCATGTTTAAAAGGCATTTGTATTTCCAATCCTAGAACTACATGTTCATATTCTATATACCAATATTACATTGAATTTTATAATTCTCTTTTCAATTTGTAGGCATTCCTCATTAATAAGAGAGGGCAGGCCAACCCTTTTTCCTATGATATGGATTTCATTTTTTCCCCTCATTTAGTCATTTTTCTTTTCACTTTGTTGTTGTTAGATGTTACTATGTAGAAATTTTCTACTTTTCTATAGGAATTTTTTAGTCCTTTCTTTAATAGTTTCTGGAATTTTTATTTTCGGAATTTATATATTTAGAGGTTATTAAATATTCTTCCATGATTCCTCCTAGTACTTTCTTCATTTAATATTTTACATTGAAATCTTTGTTCTGCTACAAATGAAGCATGAATGAAACTTTTTTTCTTTATTGAATAATGTTAGGTATGTTTTTAAAGTGTCTTACTTCTTTATTTACTTGATTCTTTTATTTAGTTAGATCTTTTAAGCACACTTAGCTTACATTTTTTCCAAATTTCAATATCTGTAGTTTTTAGAGCTTCTCGTTGTGCTGTTTGTGGTTTCTACTAATTCTTAATTGTGGTGGTTTGTTTATTTCTCTTTTTGGAAATTGTCTTGTGAGCTCAACTTTGGCAGAGTTTTACATGTGGGAATCAACATGTCTGAATTGAGGTTGAATCCCTTCAGAGAATATTTGTATTTCTTTCTGCTAGGCACTAGACAATAACAACTTTTAAATTAATGTTTCAATGTAGGTTTTCCTAGACCACGTGGGTAATATAAATAACAAATTTCAATCATCAATAAAGAAGAAAGACTTGCACATGTGAAATCTCAGGAAAGATTTTGCTTTCCCAAGATTCTAAGTTAATAAGAGCTGCAAAAAGCTTGTACCTATGGTTTTAGCATCCTCATAATGAACTTGTTTTCTACTTCATCACTCATACCAACTGTAGACTTCATTTACGATCTTAAGAGCACAAAGTTTGTGGTTATATTTTACCTAGCATTTTTAGGATGTCTATAGTGGAAGCAATATCTTTTTCTAGGATATCTAGTCAACTATCTTGCTGGCAATGATACTATTAAGATGATTTGGAGTATAAATGAAAGAAAGATAGGGAAATAGGCCAGAGCAAGAACAGCATTTAAATGTATTTATTTCAGTACAAAAACATTTTGACCATGTGTTTAGGCAGAATTTAAGGAAACTTAAGGAAACTTAAGGAAAAATGAAGTATTCATGCAATATCAGTAAAAGGGCATTCCAGAAAAACAAAACAAAACAAAACAAAACAAAACAGAGATTACATTAAAGGGTCCGAATGAGATAGGACACCCTAGAGTAAAATAAAGAGTATTTATTTTTGGCTGGAGTACAAAAGCTAAAGTAATAGTTAAGATTAGAAATATACAGTGTGTCTGGATCTTGGGGAGTCTGGAATATGATGCTCAAGATTTTAGAATTTGGTCTGAATCTAAACAAGAATTTTAGTTGAATGCTGGCATTACAGAGAACTAGGATTTAATAATCTTGTTTGGAGCCTTGTTATTACACTCCATATTCTTTTTATTCTAAGCTGTGGCCATTTGATATGTTCATTTCTTTTTCTAGGACCAGCTAGACCAGAGACAGAGAGTTCTAATATGACAAAATAATCTTAGGGTTTTTTTTTTTTTTCATCAAGATGTGCCTGCATGCTTGTATTGTTTATGTACTATATTCTCCTAGTGTTGAGATGATTTGAAAATGAGTTCATATTGAGAATTTTCCAGCAAACATTCAGTAATTTATATAACTATTTCTTACAATGCTATATATCAGGTAAATGTTCATCTAAAAGTGGCAAAGAAACCTTAAGGTTGCTCTTTGAATAAAGATAAAGAGAGATAAGTAGATTTGTTAGATGAATGAGAAAAAAAAGTTAAAAAGGTAGTCAAACATTTTGTGGACTAAGTTAGGAATGAGGTAAGCAGTGACCAGCTACTGATGCTTTGCAGTAAACCCATCTTGTGAGAGTAGTTTGGATTGTTGCTGTGGATGTTTTCTGAACATTATCAGAGACATGGGCTTGGGGCCTATCTGTCTTAATCCAACCCACCTTCCCCAACCTTGACACAGAACTTGGGTACTCAGTGATAATCAGGTGACCTATGGTTGCTCTGAGGAACAAAAGGGTCATTTTATTTATTTATGCATGTATTTGTACTCTACTCTGCACTTCAATGCAAATATTTCACCCATGTTTAGGATGTCAATGATATACATTTTGTCACAGATAAGGAAGATATCTAGAACTCTTGGACCCAAACCTAACTAAAAGTAACTACAGCACAGATACTAGAGTCTCAGAATTTGTTATATGTTTTTCCCAATTCTCATAAATGAGAAGTCATCTTATTAATGAACCTACATCCTGTTTCTGCTTGCGTAGGCTACTGGCTTTCAATAGACTAGAGCCCTGATTTTGTAAAGTTTCACTTTTTAGATATTTGAGTGTTATTTGGAAGCCAATCTCCTGCTATGAGTTTAAAAACTTGGCAATATAAATAGTCTGCTTAGATATCAAAATATGCCTACTCCTTTATATCCTATCCTATACTTTAACACTTTTTGCACTTGTTGTCCATATGCCTTTGCTCCATTTTAAATTTCTGAGTCAAATCTTTACTGCTTATCAGACTGTAATTTCTCTTAGCCCTGCTCCTGCACGGGTTTCGACTCTCATTGCAATTTTTGGACCTTCTATGTCTGCCCTATTAAGTTGTAATTAAATGCAATTTGCTCATGCACTTTTCAAAATAAGACAACTAGAATTGTTTTTAATGTTGAGGTTAAAGGAGAGTTTGGCAGCAGGGATACTACATCAGTTATCTATTTCTGTTTAACAAATTATTACAAATGTAGAGGCTTAAAACAACATATATTTATTATCACAGAGCTTTGATGGGTCAAGAGTCCAAGCATGTTTTAACTGGGTCCTGTGCTCAGCATCACACAGGATGTAATCTAGTTGTTTGCCAGGCTGTTCATGTGAGTTTTGGAAGATTTTAATATCTTGTGGTTATAGGATCAAGGTTGCTGCTTTCTTGATGGCTGTTAGCCAGGTGCCATTCTCAGTAACTAGAGATCCTTGCAGTTCCTTGCCACTTAGCTCTCTCATAACATTGCAGGTTACTTCTTAAAAGCCAGCAGGAGAAGCTCTTACTCCACTCAGCTCAGACAGAATATTATATAGTATAACATTATCCAGGGAATGACTTTCCCATTACCTTTGCCATATTCTATTGGCTAGAAGCAAATCACAAGTTGAATTCACACTCAAGGGGAGGTGATTATACAAAGGGATGACTCTTTGGGGGTTATCTTAGAATTTTGCCTACCACAGATACCAATCTGAAAACTGGAGCACAGGGAATTCCACCTATTATCAACAGCTCTCTTCAAAAACTAAAAATAAAAAATAATAACAAACAAACAAAAATACCTAATAGATGCATGTAGTAAATGACTGTTGGGATGGTTAATTTTTATGAGTTAGCCTGACTGGGCCACAAAGTGCCCAGATAGTTGGTCAATCATCATTACAGGTGTTTCTGTGAGAATGTTTTTGAATGAGTTTAACATTTAAATCAATAGACTGAGAAAAGCAGATTTTCTTCCCTAATGTGAGTGGGGCTCATTTAATTAGTTCAAGGCCTGAATAAAACTAAAAGCTAACTCTCTCCTAAATAAGAGGGAATTTTTTAGAGCTGGGCCATAGGTTTTTTTTTGTTGTTTGTTTGTTTTCCTGCCTTAGGACCAGAACTGCAACATTGGCTCTTCTGAGTCTCAAGTTTGCTGGTCTTCAGACTAGAACTACACCATCAGGTTTCCAGCTTGCCGACTGCCATCTTAGGATTTATCAGCCTCCACAATTTCATGAACCACAATTTCTTTGTAAGAATTTTTTAGAGCTGGGCCATAGGCTCTCTCACTCTCTCTCTCGCTCTCTCTCTCTCTCTCCCTCCCTCCCTCCCCATTTCTCTCCTAAATCCTATTGGTTCTCTGGAGAACTCTGACTAATATACCTGTTAAGCTGAACATTTACATTAACTAATCACCAACTAAGCATCATCTAAAAAATGACTTATCAAGTATTATCAAGTAAATCCCATTATTTAGATGGAAAACTTCTTGTTGTTGCTTTTAAATGAGCATCCTATCATCTTTGTGGCTGTCTGTTTTAATAACATAACCCACCTGAAAATAGAAGTCGACGCAAATGCTTTTATTGTAACAAATGGGGGCAGAGCTGACTTGGAAACCTGCAGAAGGCCTATGGAATCTTCTTCTCCGCATAGCTGACTTTGAGTAGACACAGACTGATGCAATCTGACCTGTTTGACTAACATACATTTTTGATGTTACAAGGGAAAAATATAGTCATTTTACAAAGAAAACTAAAAAATTTTCATCCTTAAAGCTAAATGATGCTATGCAAATTTCTTTATATTATTATTAATTTTATTAAGCAGAAACTAATTATTCAGATGATTCAGAATTTTTTAGTGAAGAATAATGATGCCTGCAAAGACACAGATAATCAAGGGTGGTTAGAAATCTAGCCACGAGGATGGTCCTACTATAATGTGTTCTATCAAAGCATCAGTTTTGCAACATCATAAATATGGTATAAAAATTTAAATGACATTTCCATAAAAAAATTAGTATTTTACAGAAAAAAGGTCTAGCTTCATTAATTGTAACTGTTACTAAAGTCATCATCCAAAAAGTATTTAGAAAATAACACTAGAGTGAGCTTATTCATTGATGCATTCGTTCAACAAGTATGCTGTTACTTCTAGAACTGAGAATGAAAAGGGACCAGAACATACACAGTCTCTACTTTCATAGATTTTCCAGTTTAATGGAAAAGGAAAAAAAAAAAAAAAAACAACCAAAGAATTATAGTCAATTATAGTACCTATTAGTATCTTATGGAATAATCAAGAAGACATACCCTTATTAATGGGTGATGGACAAAGGAAGATTTCTAAAAGAGTAAAAGATGGAGCAAGGCTGTATAAAGAACTGAGCACAGAGAACTCAAAGTTCTAGAGGTATAGACTTGAAGGAGGTTTAATATGACAGAAACATAGAGATTGGTGTATCCATAGTTGGTGTGGGGAATACCAAGAAATGAAACCGGAGTTCATATAAAGAGTCTAAGGAGCCCAAGTCAAGGCCTTTGAATTGTATCCTAAAGACAAGAGGAGGCCATTGAAAATTGTTAAAGAAATCAGATTTAACAAAGTTAGATATTCATTTTAGACAAATTACTCTGGGTTGATTTTATTTTTTATGACAGCTTTATTGAGAAATAAATTACATACCATAAAATTCACTCTTTAAAATGTACAATTCATTAGCTTTTTAAGAAAGTCACAGAAATGTTCAACTATCATCACTATCTAATTCCAGAATATTTTCATTATCCTAAAACAGAAACCTCATGCTCATTATCACTCACTCTGCATTCCTCCTTCTCTTTAGCCACTAACAACCACTAATTTATTTCTGTCTCCACATTTTCCTAGTCTGGGGATTTAATGTACATAGAATTAGACAATATGTGGTTTGTCATGGCTGGACTATTTCACTTAGCATCATATTTTCAAGTCTCATCTATGTTGTAGCATGTGTCAGTATTTCATTCTTTTGTACGGTTGAATAATATACCATATTTGTTTATCCATTCATCAGTTGATAGCCAGTTGAGTTGTTTTCATATTTTGGCTATTATAACAATGTAGTTACAATCTTGCATAAGATTTTATCTGGACATGTTTCCATTTCTCTTAGGTTTATACTTAGGAGTGGATTTTCTGGTTTATGTGGTCATTCTAGATTTAACAGTTGAGAAATAAACTATTTCAAAGTGGCTGAATTTTATATTCCCACCAACAATGTATGGGGGTTATGATTTTCTCCATAACCTTGCCAGCCTTGTTATTGTATGTCTTTTAAAAAATTCCTAGCCATATCAGGGATATAAAGTGGTATCTCATTGTGATTTTGATTCACATTTCCCTGATGACTAATGACATCGAGCATCTTTGCTTGTTGATCATTTCTACATTTTCTTTGAGAATTATCTTTTAAAGTCTTTGTTCATTTTTAAATAGTGTTTTTTTTTTTTTTTAAATTGAGATATATGAGGCCTTCATATACTCTGGATACAAGTCTACTTTGTTTTTAATATCTTGGTGGCATCCTTTAGAAGATAATTTTTTTCTTTTTTTGATTTCTGGTCAAGATAGTGGAGTAGATAAATGCTGGTGCCGGCCTTCTCCAATGACTACATCAAAATTACAACTAAATTACAGAACCACCATCATCAAGAATACCTGAAGTCTAGCTGAACAAAAGTCCTATACAAAAGGACATATAAAAGAAGGCACATCAAGACTGATAGGAGGGGCAGAGACACTGATTGGGCTGGCCTCACACTCATGTAAGGTGGTTAAAAATTGGGAGGGCTATCTCAGCTGTGGAGGACTCCCTAGAGAAGTGAGAGGTCCCAGTCCCACATCAGGCTCGCCAGCCCAAGGTTCCAGTGCTGGGAAGAGAAGTTCCCACAACTTCTGGCTGTGAAAACTAGTGAATATTGAGGCCAAGTGAGATGAAGAGCTGTGGTAGTCCAGGAATTACTCTTAAAGGGCCCGCACACAGATTTACTTGTTCTGAGCTCCAACACTGGGGTAGCAGCTCAAAAGGCACTGGGGACATATAGAGAGGAGTTGAATTCTCTGGCTTAGGGGTGAGGGCTAGAGGAGCAGCTTCCTCCCAGACAAATGTGTGGGCAGAAGCCATTGTTCTTTTGCTGAGCCCTCCCCGCTTCTGACTTGGAGAATTAGGTGGGTGCCATATCTGAGGCTCCATCAAACTGGCTAACTTTGTTCACCTTGCCCCAGTGATTCCCTGAGACCTCGCCTCACCCAGCTTGAGGATCTATCCAAGCCTCTTCCAGTGGCTTTACCATATAAATGACCTGTCTTGGCTCAGACTGCAGCAAACTTTCCTAAAATCTCTCAAAGATTCAAAAATTGCAAATATACAGCATCTGGCCTCATCTTGCTGAGCAGCCCCAAGCCCAGCACTGGTGGCAGCCACCTTGGTTCACAGCTTAGGCTATCTCACACACCTCCAACCCCAATGTGGGTGGCACCCACCTGCAGATCACTCTGTGGCTCATGCCAGGTGGCCCGGGACAAGACACAGGTGGTGGCTGAACTTGGCCTGTGGTTAACTCCTTCCCAAGCCCAGCGCAACACACCCAGAGATTTGCTTCTACCTAACCAGAGCACCACCTGGCCATCTCTGAGGGTGACATACCCAAAGAGCAGGCTGGGCAAGCACCACAGCCATACAAAAGCAATCCCGCTCCATATAGTGATTTCTTGCACAATAGCTCCTCCACTGTAGTCATGGCCAGTCTTCACAACCAATAGTCATCCTGAGAGTCAGTCCCTCCCATTGACCTGTCAACAGCAACCAAGGCTCAACTCCAACAGGAGGGCACATACAAGCCCACAAGAAACACACCTGCAGCACCTGGCTCAGATGATTAAGGAGACTGCACCACTGGGGCTCAAAGGACAACTACTACATAAGACCACATTACTAACACCAGGAGACATAGCAGCTCTTCCTAATATGTAGAAACAAACACAGCAAGGCAGTAAAATGCAGAGATAGAGGAACATATCCCAAATGAAAGAACAGAACAAAGCTCTAGAAAATAACTCAACAAAATAGAGACAAGCAATCTATCAGATGCAGAGTTTATAACACTGGTTATGAGGATTCTCAATGATCTCAGTGAGAATTTCAATAAAAAAGATAGAAAACATAAAAGTGGTGATAGAAAACATAAAAAAGAACCAGGAAGAAATGAAGGCTACAATAACTAAAACGAAGAATACATTAGAGGGAATCAGTAGATTAGATGAAACAGAGGATCGAATCAGCAATTTAAAAGACAAGGTAGCAAAAAATCCCCAATCAGAACAGCAAGAAGAAAAAAGAATCCACCAAAAAAAAAAAAAAAAAATTGGGGGTAGTTTAAGGGGCCTCTGGGAAAGTATCAAGTGTACCAACATTCACATCATAGGGATACCAGAAGGAGAGAGAGCACAAGATACTGAAAACCTGTTTGATTAAATAATGATGGAAAACTTCCCTAACCTGGCGAAGGAAATAGACATACAAACCCAGGAAGCATAGAGAGTCCCAAACAAGTTGGACCCAAAGAGGCCTGCACCAAAACCCATCATTAAAATGCCAAAGGTTAAAGACAGAATGTTAAAAGCAGTGAGAAAAATGAAGTTAGTTACCTACAAGGAATCTCCCATAAGAGCATCAGCTGATTTTCTAACAGAAATTTTGCAGACAAGAAGGGATTTGCAATAAATATTCAAAGTAATGAAAAGCAAGGACCTATAACGAAGATTACCCTACCTAGCAAATCTATCTTTTAGAATTAAAAAGCAAATAAAGAACTTCTAAGACAGGAAAAAGCTAAAAGAGTTCATCACCCCAAACATTAAGGAAACTTTGTTTAAGAAGAAGAAGGAAAAATAAAAGATTAAAATATTAATAATAAAATGGCAATTACTATATATTTATTAATTAATGTAAATGTAAGTGGATCAAACATTTCAATCAAAAGATGGAGTAGCTGAATGGATATGAAAACAAAACCCTTACATATGCTGCCTATAAGAGATTCACTTCAGATCAAAAGACACACACAGACTGAAAGTAAAGGGATGGAAAAAGATATTTAAAAAAGCTAGGGTAGTAATACTTATAACAGACAAAAAAGGCTTTAACACAAAGGCTATAACAAGAGACAAAGAAGGACCCCGTAATCTCTCTTCTGGGTATTTATCCAAAGAAACCCAAAACGCTACTTCGAAGGGACATGTGTGTCCATATGTTCACTGCAGCATTATTTACAATAGCCAAGATATGGAGACAAACTGGGTGTTCATCAACGAATGAATGAATAAAGAAGAGGTGGTATATATATACAATGTAATATTACTCACCCATAAAAAAAGAATGAAATCCTGCCATCTGCAACAACATGGATGGACCTAGAGGGTATTTTGCTGAGTGGAGTAAGTCAGGTAAAGAAAACAAATACCATGTGATTTCACTTATATAGACTCTAAAGAACAAAATAAACGAACAAACAGAAACAAACTCATAGATACATTTTGATGGTTGCCAGATGATGGTTGGGGGATGGGTGGAAAAGAGAAAAGCAATTAAGTACAAATCAGTAGTTACAAAATAGTCATGGGGATGTCAATTATAGCATAAAGAAAATAGTCAATAATATTGTAATAACTATGTATGATGTTAGATGGGTACTACATTTATTTGGGTGATCACTTCATAAATTATATAAATATCAAATCACTATGTTGTACACATGAAACTAATATAATACTGTATGTCAATCATAATTAAAAATTAAATAATTATTAAAAAATAATTGTTTTAAATTTTGATTAAGTCCAACATCTATATTTTCTTTTGTCACTTATTCTTTTGTTATCATATATAAGAAATCATTGCATAATCTAAGGTCACAAAGATATTCTCCTATACTTTATTCTAAGAATTTTATATTTTTAGCTCTTAACATTTAGGTTGTTTATCCATTTTGAATTAATTTTTTATATGGAGTGAGGTAGTGGTCTAACTTCATTTTTTTGTCATGTAGCTAGCTATCCAGTTGTTCCAGCACCATTTGTTGAAGATACAATTTTTTTCCCATTAAATGGTTTTGGAACTCTTGTTGAAAATCATTTGCATATTGTATGGGTTTATTTATGGACTCTCAATTATATTTTATTGTTTTATATATCTATCTTTGCATCGGTACCATAGTGTTTTAATTGCAATAAGTTTTGAAATCAGGAAGTATGAATTCTTCAACTTCGTACTTCTTTTATAGATGGTTTTAGCTATTAAGATCAACATGTCAATTTCTGCAAAAAAAGGAATCTGGGATTTTTAAAAATATTCTGATTAATCTGTTTGTCAACCTGGTGTGTTTGGCTCTCTTAACAATATTGTCTCACAATCTATGAACACGAGATGTTTTTTTATTTATTTAGGGCTTCTTTATCTTCTTTCAGTGATGTTTTGTAGTTTTGAATGTACAAGTCTTGTACTTCTTTTGTTAAATATATTCCTAATTTTTCTTTATCATTTTGCATGCTACTATAAATGGAATTGTTTTATTAATTCACTTCCAAATCATGCACTATTAATATAATGAAATTCCATTCATTTTCCTATATTGATCTTGTATTTTAGAACCTCGATGAACTCATTTATTAGTTCTAAAAATTGTGTGTTTGTGTGCGTGTGTGTGTGTGTGTGTGTGTGTGTGTGTGTGTATTACCCTGGATTTTACATATAAAATCATGCCATTCGCGATGTATAAATAGATAGTTTTACTGCTCCTTTCTAATCTTGATGCTGTTTATTTCTTCTTCTTGACTAATTTCCCTGGCAATAACATATAGTACAATACTAAATAGAAGTAACAAGAGTGGACATCCTTTTTTTGTCCCTGATATTAGAGGAGAAGTTTTTGCTCTTTCACATTAAGCATAATGTCATCTGTGGGATTTTCACAGACATCCCTACAAAGTTGGGGAAGTCTCTTCCATTTCTAGTTTGTGGAATGTTTTTATCATGAAAAGATGTTGGATTTTGTGAAGAGCTTTCTCTGCATTAATTGAGATGACCATGTTGAATTGTCCCTTATTACTATAGGCTACATTGGCTGATTTTCATGGGTTAAATCACTTCATCATTCCAAAGGACATACACTATTTGGTCACGGTGTATAATCATTTTTATATGTTGTTGGATTCAGTGTGATAGTATTTTCTTGAGGATTTCTACATGTATGTTCATACAGGATATTGGTATGTAATTTTATTTTCTTACAATGTATCTGCCTGGTTTTAGTATCAAGGTAATACTGGCCTCACAGAATGAATTGTTTGAGGTTTAAAGAATGGATTGAAAAGATAGTACCACGCAGACCAGTGAAGGAGTTGTTGCATTAACTCAGGTGTATATAATTAATGCATGGTTTAGAATAATGATAATGAGAGTGGAAATATGGAAAGAAGATGTCAACATTCAATATCAGACAAAAAGCTGAATTTTTTTTCTTCAAGGGAAAAATCAAGGGAGAATTATGCACGTAAGATGTAGTATCTCTGAACAAAACAAATTGCTGATGTTATATAGGCTTTGAGAAGCAAAAATAAAACAAAATAAAATGTTCAGGACTTGGCAGACTTTCAGGAGGGGAGCTGTGGATTATAGTTGGTAATTGCTACTACTAAATGGCTGGTTTTCTGAAGCACAGTTATTGATGTGAAGTTGTAATTGATCAATTGGCATGAGTTTAAAACTGGTTCTAGTGATTATTTAATATTATAGATAAAAAAGAATAGGAATATTTTATTCTCAGAGACAAATTGACAAATTAAAAGTGAATTCAGGGCATATCTGCTTAGATGAGGCAGTGGAGAGAAATTCACTAAAGATGCCATTCAGATTTCTGGCCTGGACAAATAAATGTAAGTTCTTTAGGTCAAAAATCTATCTCTTTTGTTGCCTGATGTATTTCCAAGCTCCCTGGAAAAAACCTTTATTAATATTCTTGAATAAGAAAAAAACATTGGCATTAGCATATAGTACACTAATGAAATTATAAAATCTGGGCATATTCAATTTCAGATATCCACAATATATCCAAAAAAAGATAGTTTATAGTAAACTGGAAATAAAAGTTGTGAATTAGGACAGATATTTGTGCTAAGGTTTTATAGCCATGAGCAGATAGATGGTTATTGCAAATATAAGATTAGATGAAGTATCTCATAGACATTATGAGAAAAAAATAGTATTAGGACGGACATCTGTCAATCACAAACATTTAAGGAACCAAGATAGCTATAGATGTGCAAAGGAGATTAACAATAAAAGACCTAAAATAATGAGAGGTAAGTAGAAGCTGGGGGAAGACTTTTTTATCCCTTGATATTTTCCTCCTGAAAAAGGAAGAAGTTAACCTTGTTAAATGATCTCTAGAGGGTGAACAAGAAAAGGAAAAGGTACTGACTGATCTGATGCAAGGTGCCTATTAGATCATGCAACAATCCCATCATTGATGTCCTTGACAAGAACCAGTTCAATAGAATAACAAGTGTCATGGTGGAGTGGGTCTTAGGTAAAGAGAGTGAACAAAAGGTTTAGATGTGAAGGAGGAGAGTAGGCTAAATAGTATCTGGAGGCAAGCTTTGAGTTGAGAAAAGGGGTTCATTTTTATTTTTAAATTTCAGGGAAACTAGAGCATCTTAAATGATGACTGGAAAAAACAAACAAAGAAAGATTTATGATACAAGAAAGAGAAAGGATGATCAAACTGCTAACATATAGAAAGTGGGATTTTATGATTGTATGATTTTCTCTGACTCTCAAAACCCTTGCAGCACTATAATTAGTTGAATTGTCTACATAAATTACTATAGTTTATCAGGAATTTATTGTTAGACAGAAGTAATACAGATATATAAGGCAATATATGCCAAAATTGATAAAGTTCTTTTTATTTTTTTTATGAAGGCTACAAAACAGAGTAAAAATAAATCACTGCACTTTTTAAGTTTTTCACAAATTTTATATTGAAAGTCTTTAAATTTATCAAAAAGTTGCAGGAACTATTTGATGTTTGAAGAGCAACACGTTCCCTCTTTATATATGTATCAGTTGTCAATATTTTACTTATTTTCTCCCTTTTTTTCTCGCTCCCACTGTCTTTTCTCAGTCTCTCTCAAGACTTTTTTTTGTACTCTGTATCTCATATTCTTTAATAAGCCATTTTAAGATTAGTTGCAAATACTGTGACACTTCCTCTCTAATTCAGCATGATAAACTTGTCGTAGAAAGGACTTTTAACAGTATTACAATACTATTATCTAATACACAGCCTATATTAAATTCTACCCACTATCAATTATTCTAATGTGTTTTATAAACTTTTTTAGATCCAGAATACAAATAAGGATTGTATACTTCATGTAGTTGTTGTATATTCTTTAGTTTCCTTTAAACTATAAATTTTCCAATTTTTTTAGTACCACAGAATACTGACATTTTTAGAGTCTATTGTAGATTATTTTATGGAATATCTCTTAATTTGAGTTTTCCTATTGTTTCTTTCTTTTTTCTTTTCATGATTAGATACAGGTTAAGAAATTTAGGTGGAAGTACTACCTAGGTGATTAGTTTATCATATTGCAAAGCACATGGTATGAACTTGTATTATAGGTGTTAAGTTTAGTCACTTAAGTTAAAATGGTCTTCACTAGATTTATCTATTCAAAAAAGGTACTTTTTCTCCTTGTATTTGATAAATAATATGTGAAATAATGCACTGAATTTGTAATAACATTCCATTTTTTCAAAGATATAATACCCAGTGTTGTTATCATCTATTGATGACTTTTTTCTGAATCAGTTATCGCTATAGTGGTTGTGAAATGGTGATGTGCTACCTCTATAATTTTTTCTATATTTAAGAGATTATTCAGCCTTATTTTTTTGTAAATTAAAATATTTGTCTTCATACGCCCCTTATTATTTACTTTAAAAATAATTATCAGTATAAATTTAATGGATTGATTTTAAATTCAATATTATAATCTATTTCTATTATTATTTATTTGGGTGTTAAGTACATCCTAAATTTGGTCAATGAGAGTACTTTTAACATCTTCCTTCTATCAATTCATTCCTATCATTATTTCAATACTTTCTTAGATAATTATAAAGTTACATTCATATATGTTTAGAATTATGTATATATGTGTATGTACATACATGTTTATGCATATATAAAACTTATTCTGTCTCTAACTTAAATAAAAAACTGGAAGGTTTTCTTTCCCCTTCTATTTCTTATTGTATCCCCCTTTTCCACAGTGAGGAAGCTTACTTCCCAACAATAACAATATATTAAGTCATTTCCTCAATTATACAAATGACACAGTTTCTGACTTACTGCACTAATGCCACGAACAACAACACACTTAAATAATATTCAAGATTTCTTTTGGTTCTTAAAATATACCCTATCTAATGATTGGAATAGTGACTAAATAATTCACTCAGTCTTTTAAAACTTAGCCTATTGATAGATATTTTTCTATTAAAATAAACCATGCCATAGCATAGTTGATCAGAAATGTTAAACATAATGATATATTAATGAAGAGACAGCCAACTGAAATTTAAACTAATATTATAGTGCTCCCTTTTTTACTTTTATTTTGTGAAAATCACAATGGAAAATGACTTATTTGAAAGAATTGCTTTGAAGTTAAACTCTGAAGTCAATTTGGGGTACAAAAGGCAAAAAATTATAATTTCCTCTTCCAAGTTTATTAAAATGTCACCCCATTGTTTGGTCTTGCATGGAGAGAGAAAAGGATTACTGGTGCTCATTAAAAATAATAATGTTCACTTGTGAATGGTTTTCAGAGATGTATATTTTGGGGGGAGAAAAAAAAGCCATCTGTGTTCTCAAAGGTGTGGATGAAAAAGGGATGAACCCATTTAACAGGCTTTATGTCACATTCTATGTCTTTATTATTTCAAAATGACACCTTTACAGTTTAGAGGGACCAGTAGGCAATTTTATAACTAAAATTGAATAAAATTCCATGCTGTGTCAAAGACATTGTTTGAATTCACTTAAAAGTGTTTTATGTCACTGCTCACCAACTCCCCTCTTTAGTCAGGATCTGCCTGTGGCAAACTGTTTCTCTCTGGGACTGAAAAGATTACTCCCACTGATACTCTTCTGACAGTGTGAATATTGACTTGCACTTATAAAGGTCAGGCAGTTCCACTAGTTAATAGGAGTGAGAAGAGCAGTTCCAACAAGTCTCTTTGAAAGGAAGTTAACCTTCAAATTGCAAAGCATGCTCTGCTCTGTGGAGCCAATTTTGGGAACTAACAAAATAGTTGCTTCTCTGCTTTCCCAAAATACCAACAGGAGCCTGAAAGTTAACATTACAAAAGGGAAACAAGCATTCAATGTAGCAGACAAGCATCCACGGGAACACCATCCAGAATATGCCTTGTTATTTTTATTTTTTAAAAAGTTGAATACTGTGGAGTAATTCTCTGGGCCTTTAACTTTCCTCGACGTATAATAGCTTTTTTGACTTTTAAGAGCCATGTGCTGTAAGATGATAAGACACCACATATATTTTTCTCAGCATCATCCTGACACAAGATCAAGAAAAAGGTTTAATCCCAGTGGAGCATGCCATCTCCTTACCTATCCTTTGAAAAGTCCTTTGCCTTCTGTTATTGTCTCATGACTGAGAGTTCAGGAAAGGCTGACATAATTTAAGGTCTCTGGGAATGTGGCCTATCTGTTAATAACAGTGTCCTGAGGTACAATGCAAGAAGGATGGGAGAGAGAAAACAGGACTGAAAATAAGAGCGAAATTTCGCTTTTCATCTTGATGGAATGTAAAACCAATATTTTTAATTTTTAATAAAACACATTTATATTGTGGCACCAGCAGCAGGAAGAATGTACTGCATATAAATGAAGATGATTCCCTACTTTGTCTTGAGCAGCAGAAGACAGGAGACATGATGATGAAGAGGGCCTTTTACAAGTAATAAGTAGGAAGAAGACTAAGTCCTGGGTGTCTTGGAAAGCAAAGCTTTCATGATTCCAGAGCATATTTTAGAAATGGCATTATGGCTTTCACTGCTTTAAGTTTGGCATCAGCGAGATTTTAGACTGTGCTAAAATCATCCTTAATGTCCTTTCTGCCTCATCAGTGGGGGACCATTCAAGTAACAAAGTGCCAATCAGGGGCTCTTGTTCCTCTTTAGCTTGGAGATATTACTATGGAGGTTTTTGTGAGAGCTTGATCTCTCCGCTTGAGATGCCCTTTATTATAACTATAGTTAAAGGTCTGCTGACTTAGCCATTATAAACCCCTAATGTTCTCTTCCACAAAAATTTGCTCTAAAATAAAGCTTAGCATACTAAGTTGGAGCCCAGGGGAGCCCTGATTTTGATAAATTTGAAGGGAATAAAATAGTTATTTGAGTTAAAAAGAGAGTAACAAAAATATAAATATCAGAACTATGTGAGTTATGTGTGTCACTGCTTTGGTATCTTCAAAATTAACGTTGTTAATTAAAATGAAGTTGGAAAGTAATTAGCTCATAATGTGTGCTAATCATTTTTGTAAGTCTGAAATATAAAAATGTAATTAAGAAAAAGAAAAATGGGTTATAGACAGGATCATTTTCTTGATTGAGAAAATTATGAATTTTTAACTTAAATATTTTCTGAAAATACAGAACCTGTATTGCTTGTAAGGGATCTGCAGTCTTTTAGTCATTGAATCAGATACTCCTAATGCTTAAGCCTCTTCCTTGTAAGATTCTTAGCTATCTTTAACAGCTTGATTGAGTTGAGCCCAAAATAGGAATTTGTAAAAAATATAATAGCAACCCAGAAGCAGAATGTTACAAAGTAGCAGAAAGTAAATCTCAACATTTTTATCTTTTTATTTTGAAGACTCTTTATTATTAAAAATGTATACTTATCATATTTAAGAAAATGCCTAATATTTTTTAGTAACAGATTCCTTTCAGAATTTTTAAAAAATCAAAATGTTGATAATAAACTTATAGCACATCAACCTTTCTGCTGATAATAATTATAAACAGAACAAAATTAAACAAAACAAAGCAAAACAAAACAAAAATAATTTACCTTAAAGTTCTAAAGCGTGAACAACAGTAGGCAGATTCTAGAGATGCACTGATACTTAGAAGAGAACTTCACAAGATGAGTCTGCAATTTACACAGGAATTTACAAAGGAATAAACGATGTGATATCTTAGATTGTTGAAAGATGTCTCCCTTTAGATAGTGCAGTCAGGAAAGGCCATTCTGAGGATTCATGTTGGAGCTAAGAAATAATGAATATGAATTAGCCAAAATTTCTGGGGAAGAACACTGGAGTCAAGGATAAGCATAATCATTCAGATACTAGGGCGAGGCCTGACATGTTCCAGAAGCAGAATAGAGACCCATGAAGCTGAAGACTAGTGATTAAGAGGCAGAATGCTGAGAATAAGTTAGAGAGGAAGACAGGAGCCAGATCATACATCAAAAAGAAATCTACCTAAGACCTACTTGATGCCAGAGATTATAAATGGAAATACAAATGAGGTATGACTCTTGCTCTAAGGGATCTCCCAATCCAGTGGTGAATGAGGTTGTGGGATTTGCTGTCAAAGCAGCTTGTTGCAGGGGGACCCCAGTTGTGTCTTTATTCAATCATTTCCCAGATTGAAACCAGGTAGAGAAAGTCCTCAAAAAATATTTGGTGGGTGGGTGGGTAGATGGATGGATGGATGGATGGATGGATGGATGGATGGATGGATGGATGGACAGATAAAATACTGAGAAGTCCAGCTGGCTGCTCAAATAACACCTAACAAGTGACATTTTCTTGTCACTGTTACCACATACAGACTTTAAAATCAAGGTATAATTTATGGTTAAAAACTCAGAAAAGTTTTATAAATCTGTATGTGTCTTTCCAGTTGACTTCTCAGTAGTTTATGATTTGGGGCAGATTGTATAACCTCTTGTTTCCACATCTATAAAAATATCCATAATCATCATACCTATTTCTTAATGATATGTGTGTATAGTGTTTTCAACTTTCTTGAGCAAAATTGAGTAGTTCCAGAAGCAATAATCTGGAGTATGAGTGGCATAAGACTTCCAGGAAGTTAAAATATAATGGTTGTAGAGAAGAATAAGGGGAAGGGCGTTTCTTGGTTGCTAGAAAGAGTCTCTTCTGGAATTCTAGTTCATAAGTCTTTTCCCTTACTTTGTTGTATCATCCTCTCTCTCTTTTCACTGACTTTATATAAATATAAACAAGCTCAAGTTTCTTGTATCCTAAAAAAGTATTCTTCCTTTATCCCTGCATTTTCAAACTAGATACTGTACTATTTTCATGTTTTCTTTCCTAGTCAAATCTCTAGAAATAATAGAAATAATAAACTATACTCATTATGTCCACTTCTTCCATTCATTCTCTGATCACTAAAATATGGTTTCTGTCCCCATTATTTTTCTGGAACTGTGTTCTCTGAGAATTGCATTGACACAATTATTACTAAACCAACTATATGTTTTTATCCCAAATATACTTGCCTTTGGGGAGCTTTTGCCTCTGTTAACCATTCTTTCTTAAAATTAGTTTATCATTTTCTATCAGTTTGCTCGTGATTCTCTTCCTAATCCTTCTGTAAGAATTCCTTGAATAATATTACCATTGATATGTCCAGGCACCTAATCAAACCATCTATTTCTTTTCATGATGTAATTTTCTTGAGCAATGTTTTTAAATTCCACAATGTTAATGACCACATATCTTCAGATAATTTATTCATGTATATCTAGCATCTATGACAGTTCTTGACATTGGGGAACTATTTAATTAATATGTTTTGAATAAATAGATGGGTAGATGGATGTATCTATATGAGAAGTCACAATCTAGAAACCTTTGAGTTGAACGTGAACCACAGGCACTGGGGAGAGAGTTACATTAAAAATATGCTGCATACCAATATTCAGAATTTTTAAAACCCAGATTATATAATCTCTTGAAAAAAGAAAAAAGGGAAGCTCTAGCAGTACTTAACCCACATTCTAACATGACAACAACCAGATGGATCTGATTCATATCTGTGCCCTTTAGGTGAGTAGGTGAGCATGTGTTGTCTAGGGCAGCGCAGTCAGACCAAGTCCATCTCCCTCATTTGTTACCTGCCAGGTCCCAGTGAGCATTCAATTAAATACTCCAAACAAAACATCCTGTAGATACATAAATTCAGTATCATCCAGACTGTATTAGTTATTTCTCCTCTACTTTTCTCAACAATGTCTTCCATATCTGAGTACTAAATTTCAATGAAGAGAAATATTGTCCATGTTACTTAAATCTTATCAACCCTACAACATCGATATACATAATAAATTTTTCTCTTTCTCTCTTTACTTTAGGCATATATCACCTTTCCCCTACAAATGTTATGACAGACTCCTACTGCTCTTCTGGCTTGTTCTTGTCTCCTCTCTATCTATCTGACTTAGAAGGACATGTATCTATTTCTCCCTGTATCTAATAAATTGTTATTAATGTAATATTCTATTGGAAAAATGATGACATAATTATAGCCAAAATAAGCACTATTATGTTCTCATTTTATCTGTCCAATATTATGAGCTAGATAAGATTATTATCAATATATAGAGATGAAGAAGCAGAGGTATAGACAGATTTATTAATTGGACGAAGATAGGGTTGGGGTTTGAATTCAGCTTAGAAAAGAGTTTTGTAGTTTTTGTAACCTGTGCTATTTATATAGTGATTGACACCCAAAAGGTCAAAGAAATTTTGTTGAATAACTGAATGAATGACAGGACTTGATTGAACTGGTAAGATCATGCAACAATCAATTTCCATTTTGTTGTCTAAGACTCCTCAGTGAATGTCACTTAAAAGTGAGATTTTTTTTTCATTTTGTTTTAAGGCTATCCTCAAAAGTAGTTGAAGCCTATAGGTCTTAGATATTAAACATGTTATAACACAATTATAATGAAGGTATTTGCATTTAGGCCTCAGTGCTATATGTCATTGGATTTTAACTTGATATTTAATGTGTTGAGTGACTCCTATTTGGGCAGTTCAGGCTCTGAGATCTAGTTAGTAGCTTAGCCATAGTTTATGAATCCCTTTTTTTTTCTTTTAGTGTAATAACCAAGTCATATAGAGTAAAAATAATCTGTTTCTGGCACCTCATCAATAACTAGAAAATTTACTTTGAGTAATTTACTCACTGACTATGAGATCTAGATGCAATAGGAAAATGCATGTAGCCAGGAAGGGGCAGATGAGTTAGGGAGAGAGCGAAATTTTGATGAGGACAAAAGCAGGATAAAGATGTTATGAATTCAAAAGTTTGTGGGTTGAACAGAAATGTTGATATACTGCCAGTTTATATGCTGCCAGTTTGAATCTTTTGCTAAGTGACTAAATTGAAGAAGAATGGGGTCATAGAGTTAAATAGTTTGAAAAAATGTAAGGTGAAGTTAATAGCTATAGATATAAATGTTGACAATATAGCACTTGTTGCCTTCTACGACATACTTGACATTAAACATACCATTTTCCTAACACATCTGCTGTCTAATATGTAAATTTTTAAGTAAGCTGATCCTTTTTTGTTGTTATTAACAAAATTATAGCTACCCAAGAAGAGGTACTAACTACTATATCTCTTGTATCTACCATGGTGTTTAGCCCAGTATACTCACTGGCTCTTGGAAAATCAAGATGAACTAAGAAGGAAGCATTTTCAGCCCAGTGAGATTCAGCATATTCAGATTCTCAACCTGATAATCTATAATGTTGAATTTGTCTCTGAGATTTTACTTTCCTTTTGATCTTGTAACTTTGAAGAAGAAATTTAATGATTCCAAAATAACTCTAGTTGTATAATTGTATTTAAAATAAATTTGATTTGAAAAAAGCACTGGTTAAGCCCTATTTTTTATTTCCTGGAGAAATATGTATTTAGACTGTCAGAGCAAACTAATAATTTTCCTTCAAATTTTATTAATTTCTCACAGAAGAAAAAGAGAAGTAATCTTTGTTTATAGAATATCTTTTGTGTTGGTGGAACGATTCATATCAAAATGCAGTTTCTGTCAGATGTGTCATATAATGGAGGACTTCATAGTTCTTTTTGTTAAATTATAACATTATAATATGTGGTGATGTTTTAAGTTTCCTTAATGGCAATATAATTTCATAAAACATTATTGCTATTAAGAGAATAATTTCATGCATTAAGGAAGTTCATGACACATTTTGAATATATAGATGTTATGACTCACATATACTCTAACTTAACCCCCAGTTTAGAGTTGCACAATTAAATTCCAAAAATAGTTTATTCACCTTTTATAAAATGCTGATTCCACAGGTAAAAGTTAGAAAGGTAGAATTTAGTAAGGAAGATAGTTCATTTAGATGATAACAGAATTGATTTTTTAAAGGGATTTTTGGATCTTTTTACAAATGAGGAAACTGAGACTCACACGATGTGCCTGAACTCTTAACATTAACTGGTGCTAGAAAATGGTTTAAGAACTAACCTGGAATTATCTGCTACCATTCATCACTGCTAAATACTGCTGACTAGCCACCTTATAAAAAAACAATCATTAAAGCAGGAAAAAAATTTTGAGCCAATTGTTTTTAGGCATTGGATTGTGAGCAGCAGTACACTGTAGTCCCTGAGAGAAGGAGACTCAGAGGTGGATATTACAACAGTTCAGACTTTATTTCTGGAATAAGAGGGAGGTACAGTACTGGGGTCCCAGAAATCCATGTAAGGTGGTCTCCTGGGAATGCTTGGTTATGGACTGGGCTATGAACACACAGGGTGAGCCTATAAAAAGATTACCAGAAAGTAGATGTTATAGAGTTGAGAATGGAACAGAGATACTGAAGGTCAAACATTGTTGGACAATACTGGAATTCTGTCTCAGGTAGAATATAGAGACTTCAGTGATACTTTGTTGTTGTTGCTTTTGGACATGATCATAAGCTTATTTATTTTGCAACTTTTTATTTTTATATATTATAAATTCATTTGCAGTTGTAAAACACAATACAAAGATATTCTAACAACTCTTCACCAGTTTCCCTATTGGTTATAACTATAAAACAATATCATAAACAAAGAATTGACATGGATACAACCCACACACCTTACTCATATTTCACTAGTTCGTATGAACTCAGTTGTGTATTTTGCGTGGATGTGTGTTTTAGTTCTATGCAATTTTATCACATATACTGGTTTGTTTAGCTATTCACCTATTGAAGACTAGATCCTACTGGGCATAGAGACAGTGGGGGTAGGACACCAGAGTGCCGACCAGCCCTGCTTCTGGTTGCCTTATTTAGTCCTCTTGCTGCTTGGTGAAGGTGAAAGCTCAGATAACTGTTGGACCCCAGACACTACCTGGATGGGTAAACTGGGACACAACCTATTCCCTTGGAGTGGAGGATAGAAGATTAGCTCCCTATTCAGCCCTGCAAACACTACATAGATAGAGAAATAGGAGCACTGACTGCTTTTATGGGTGGGAGAGGTGGAAGACAAGCCATCTGCTTGCCCACCAAAATCATGTGTGGTGTGGAGGGAAAATTCTGACCTTTTGCGTGTTGTAACTGGAGGTCTATGTTGTTAAAAAGAATTGCTGGATTTCTGATTGACCAAAAAAAGAGTAACTCCATTTCTACTTAGGATATCCTTCTGAAAACTAAAAAACTCTGGTATAACAGAGCAATAAAACATAGTGACGCTTTGAAAAGTGAAAGTAGTAGACTGGCTTCCCAGGACCTCTGGATTTTAGGAACAACATGGTGGTGCATTCTCTGGGTTTCCTTGTTGCCTTCCATACATCCTGACCTGGGGGAGGAGAAGCCTCTATCCAGGAACTGCCAATAGGAACAAAGAGAATACTCCGAGGAAAGTCGCTTTCCCTTAGCCAAAGGAGAGGGAAAAGGGTAGCCTAATGACAGAAAACCTTTTGACAATACCCACCCTACTCCAGACAAAAATCAGTGGGTGCATAGAAAGATTGAACAGCATTAACAACTAACTGAAATTGACATTTACAGAGCACTACACCTCCAGGGAAAACACACACACACACACACACACACACACACACTATCTTAAACGAAAATGGCTTATTGTGGGTTGGTCTATCTCCTTAGCTTAAGAAAGACTAAGCTATTTTTTTTTTTATCTTACATTTAGAAAGTTGCCAATTTTGTAAGGTAAGTAGATTTCCATAACAAAGAAAATGAATTCCACCTCAAATGTGCAGCATTAGCTTCCAATTTGGTCTGCTCTATGACCCGACTTCCTGTGCCAAAGTTGATCTAGGAAGAAAACAGCCAAGTCACTCTCTCGTTCTCATAAATCTGGATGCTTGTTTTCCTTACTATGCACAAGAAATACGCAGACTTCAAAGATATAGAAAATGAGGCAAAAATGAGTGAGTAGATTGAAAGGATTGCTTTTAAGTACTTTCTACAGAGATGTCACTTCATTTACAAACCATTAGAAACACTAAGAAAAAATATTTGCTTATTTTTTCATAACTTTGATGTTGTCTTCTATTTTTAATATTCAGTTTTTCGCCTACCAACAATGACATCAACTAATTCTTTGTAATTTATAATATCCAACTTTGTATATAAAAATAACTTGTGGGAATATCTCTCTTAATCACTGATTTTTTTTTCTTTATCTGTTGCCTCATTCATACAATAATCCCTAAAGTAAATGAAAAGAAAATTTAGTTGCTATTCATTATTTTTATGTTTTGACTAATATTTCTGGAAATCCAGCTTTAGTTTATATACTTTATATGCTTATATGTTTTAATCTATTACAACTTTTTTCCTTCTTTCCACTCTAGAACGGCTTTTACTAAATTTATGATGACTCCCAAATTTCCCAATCTAATGCTCTATAATCAATCATTAATCTATTTGATTCTTGTTAACACAATTTTCCCTGTTTACCATTGTAACATTGAAATTCTCCCTTCATGTGAATCCTGGACATCAGGTTTGCCTAGCTTATTTCCTATTTATCTGAAAATACTATTTCTGTTTCTTTTATTGGCTTCACTTTTAGCTTCATTATCACTTTCTAGTATTGAGATTTTGTCTTTGGCCCTATTATATTTCTCTATACACACTCCCTGGGTTAATTTCATAAAGATTGCTGCAACCAGAATATGACTGATGACTCTCAGATCTTTATCTCCTCTTTGGTTCTCTTTCTTGAGTTCCCCAATCCAGTCACTATCTGGACATCTCCAATTCAACAAACTACTGGCAACCAAAACTTAACATATCTTCCAGTATCTTCATACTCGATTCAATTTGTTTCTCCTGTATTCAGTATCTCAGTTATGGGTGTTCAGATGTCCAGCTAGACATGATGGTAACATCTTTGATGTTTCTATGCTCTTCACAGATGAATTAACACCAGCAAATAAGTCTAATATATTCAGCCATTAAAACATCTCTTACTTCTGCTAACCCCCTCTATCCCCACTGCTACTGCTTTTGCCTGAAATAAAACAGCAACTTCCTTTTTGGACTCCCTGTTGTCAATATTCCTCTTTCTGGTTTCTTCTACCTGTTGATAGGATAATCTTTGTTAAAAACTTAATCTAACTCTCCTGCTTAAAGGCATTGCAAGCCATAAATTTTAAATTTATCAATTCTCATAAAAGATCTTTTAGTACTTGCATTTAAACTACTTTTTCAATATCTCTGTCTCTTACTTATATCTGACATTTCGAACAACCTTTTGTTTCGGATACCTTGAATAAACTAGTGTTTTTATACTTTTGTGTCTTTGTATATATCGCTGCCTCATGTTCAAATGTCTCCTTTTTATTATTCTACCTGGAATCATCTATTTACTCAATACTTAATTAAAATATTTTTCTTTCCAAGACAACATTCCTATGACCTCCAAGATTCTAATACACACTATCTATCTATCTGTCCACACAAACACATATATAGACTCATGCTCACACAGAAAGAGAGAGATTAGGAGCCTTATTTTTCCTGATTCTTAACAAAAAAAAATTACTAGAAAAAATCTCCCCCCTAAAATGGTATTGAATGAGAAATTTTCACGCCACTGTTTATCAGGTCTTTTGACCTTTAAAATACAAATGCAATATTTAATTATTGTTATTATGTTACTTCTATGATAAGTAGGTAGGTAGGTAGACAGATGATTGATAGATGATAATAGATAGATAGATAGATAGATAGATAGATAGATAGATAGATAGATAGATGATAGATGGATGATACATAGATAGATAGGCACAGTGATACAATCTTCGGTGGCTCACTTCACTTTTCTGGACCTTATTTTTCTCTTCCGTAAAATGAAATATTTATATTAGATCTCTAAGTTTGCTTCCATACATAAAACTTAAACTTAAATAGCTATAAACATATCCTCATGTTTTTCTCAGAAGAAACCATTTACATTAATTCTATTACTTAGATTATGGTCATTTTCATGTACATTTGTTTGATAGTCAACTATATACACCATACATTCTCAATATATTTTAATATTTAACTAATATGAGTTTTAAAGCTCAGCTTATAACTAGAGAGAAAATAAAGACATGGAAATATCAACAGATTATATTTCCATCTGCAGTGAGATGAATTGAAATCATCCCTCTGTATACATAGTTGTTCTAGTTTAAAAAGCATGTCTCTGCCTATGGAAATATGCTGACAAAAGGTTAAGTTAGATATTCTATTCTGTGCCACTACTGCATTTTAGCCTCTTTAGACCTTTAGTAACTTCTTAAATTACTAGGTCACTGAAGACATTGCTTGCTATCCTGAGTTGTGAAAAAAACATGTATTAGGAGGCAAAATGGCTTAGTGTCAAGACAAGCAAATTGGAAGTCCAAAGGTTTGAACTCTATTTTGTCACCGTCATATTCATATTCTTGAGTGAGTTCCTTACCAGTAGGTGCCTCTGTTTCCTCATGTGGGCAATGGAGCGCAAATAATATGTATTTTTTTTTTCTCTAAAGGATATTGCTACAATAAGTAAGATAATAGATATAAAAGCAAAGTGACCTATTCAGGAAAAAGCCACTTTATCATTTGGTAAAATATTATTTCGTTTTAGGGGGTACGAATACATTTATTGCTTTTTATCATCTTTATTTCTTCGTACCTATCCAGTTGTAAGCTAAAAGACAGAAATATAGATGCTAGTATCCTTGTTTGTCCTCTGCTTTCAAGGAGACAAACTGTTCTCTCCAATTGCTGTAATATATCGTTGCTAAGGAAGGAGGGAGAGGGAGCACAAATGGATGGAGGTTTAGCAGAGTTATTTTTCTAATTGTTAGAGAAAGTAATAGATTACTAGTTCTGTTATACTGTGACTCATACTCAAGAGAATAAGAGATAGGGGACAGTAGAATAATCCTGTTTTGACATTGTTGTTTGGATAAAACACCATGTACAGATCAAGAAACAAAACCTAAGACAACGAGGTGAAGTAAGTGAATAATCTTGTGGGAATTCTCATAATTACTAAATATACAAAGTTCTTTAGCTCATGCCAACTATTAAAACTGACCTCAATGCAGAAGGAAAAAAAAAAAGACTAAAGTAGCCATCCAGGACCAAACTGAAAAAGATGTAGAGCAATTTCATATGAACGAATAAATTTCAGGATAAGCAAATTTGCTTCTTTCTGGCATGCATTTAAATATGGACCTTGTGGCAGCTCTTGCTAAACATGCTTTGCCCTAACTAGACATCTTGTTAGTACAACAGTATTCGTCAAGATAAAATCAAACTCATCTACCTCCTGAAGCACGTCACAGTTTTGTTGATTAACAGCAGAAACATTTAAATACATGAATCCTGTTCATTGATTCGGTGGTGAACATTGTATGTCAAAGTCCATGAGGCAACAGAGAGTCAGGAGACGAGCCTTTCCTCTTTATACTTATTTTAAAATATTTCTTTTAACCCTTTAGCCATATCTACTTAGTATTGCTAGCTTTTAAAAATATCAGACAGCATTCCTG
>NW_006431925.1:2115367-2137937 GCF_000325575.1 Pteropus alecto | reverse complement strand
GTGCCATCTCCTAAATGCAATATTTTCTTTTATTAAAAAATATTTTTATTAAAATATAGCTAACACAAAATTATAGTAGTTTCAGGAATACACCATAGTTATTCAACATTTATATACCTAAAGTAGTGATTACCATGATAATTCCAGCAGCTATTTGACACTGTACAATGCTATCATAGTATTATCGACACTATATTCCCCATGCTGTGCATCACATCCCCATGACTTATTTGTTTTATAACTGGAACTATGAGCCTCTTATTCCCTTTCACATTTTTACCCCCATTAAAAAAATTCAATTATAGTTGGCATTTAATATTATTTTAAGGTATACAGCACAGTGGTTAGACATTTACATAATTTATGAAGTGATTCCCCCGATAGCCTAGTACCCACCTGGCACTATACATAGTTATTACCATATTATTGACTATATTCCATATGCTTTACTTTATAATTATTAACTATTTTGTAACTACCAATAACTATTTTGTAACTACCAATTTATACCTATTAATGCTTTCACCTTTTTCATTCTTCCCCACAACACTCCATCTGGCAATCGTCATCTTATTTCCTGCATCTATAAGTCTGTTTCTGTTTCATTTGTTCCTTTATTTTTTTCCTTTAGATTACACATATAAGTGTGATCATATGGTATTTGTCTCTCTGTCTGATTTATTTCACTTAGCATAATAACTTTCAGGTCCACCCTTGTTGTCACAAATGGTAAGATTTCATTCTTTTTTATGGACAAATAATATTCCATTGTATATATATACCAGCTGTTCTTTATCTAATCATCTATCATTGGGTACTTAAATTGCTTCCATATCTTGGCTATTGTAAACAATGCTGCAATGAACATAAGGGTGCATATATCTTTTTGAATTAGTGTTTTAGATTTCTTTAGATAATGTCCAGAAGTGGAATTACTTGGTTAAAAGGTAGCTCTATTTTTAATTGTTTGAGGAACCTCCATACTGTTTCCCATAGTGGCTGTACCAATTTGCAATCCCATCAACAGCGCACGAGGATTCCCTTTTCTCCACATCCTCACCAACACTGATTGTTGATTTATTGATGGTGGCCATTCTGACAGATGTGAGATGATATCTCATTGTGGTTTTAATTTGCATTTCTCTGATGATTAGTAACACTGAGCATCTTTTCATATGTCTATTGGCCATCTGTATATCCTCTTTGGAGAAAAGGCTATTCAGGGTCCCTGCCAATTTAATTGGAGTGTTTGTATTTTTGGTGTTAAGTTATATGAGTTCTTTGTAAATTTTGGATATTAACCCCTTGTCAGATGTGAATATCTTCAATGTCAATGGTGAATATCTTCTCCCACTCAGTAGATTGTCTTTCATTTTGTTCATGGTTTCCATTACTGTGTGAAACCTTTTTTAGTTTGATGTTGTACCATTTGTTTATTTTTTCTTTTGTTTCCCTTGCCCAAGGTGACATATCAGAAAAAATATTACTAAGAGCAGTGTCAGAGAGTTCACTGCCTACATTTTTATCTAGGATTTTTATGATTTCGGGGCTTATATTTAAGTTTTCAATCCATTTGACTTTATTCTTGTATATGGTGTAAGAAGGTGATCCACTTTCATTTTTTTTTTGCATGTATCTGTCCAGTTTTCCCAACACTATTTATTGAATAGACTGTCTTTACTCCATTGCGTATTCTTGCCTCTTTTGTCACAGATTAATTGATAATATAGGTGTGGGTTTATTTTTGGGTTCTCTATTCTGTTCAATTTATCTATGTGTCTGTTTTTTTTTTTATGCCAGCACCATGCTGTTTTGATAACTATAGCCTTGTAAAATAGTTTGATATCAGCTATTATGATACTTGCAACTTTATTCTTCTTCCTCAAAATTGCTGCAGTTATTTGGGGTCTTTTATTGTTCAGTATAAATTTTAGAATTATTTGTTTGAGTCTTGTGAAAAATGCCATTGGTATTTTGATAGAGATTGCACTGAATCTATAAATTGCTTTGGGTAGTATGGCCATTTTAACAATGATAATTATTTCTATCAAGAGCATAGTATATGCTTCTGCAATTTTTTTCTTAATTTTTTTTTTATTATTGGGAGCTTTTTTTTATGGTGACATTGGTTAACAAAATCCAGTAAGTTTCAGCTGTACACTTTAACAGTAAGGGATATATATTCACACTGTGTGTTCACCTCCCATAGTTAGATTTCTTTCTGTCACCACATATTTATTTATTTTTTCTTAATTTTTATGTGAAGAGCTGTACATTAGTATTGATGTTTTCTGGAAACTGATCATGAAAATATTTTAGTCAATAAATTTTGGAAACTCCTAAAGCTTCTAAATTGGGATAAAGAGTCACATACCCATTGTCTAATAGAGTATTCTTTACTTTCCAGTACCAGATACATAAACCATAAACATGTGAAAATATTAATTATTATAAAAATAGAACATTAAGTTTACAGATAAACATGTGAGAATATTAATTATTGTGAAAATAAAACATTATAGTTTACAGGATTATAATCACAGAAAATACTTTTCAGGGTGAATAATTCAAATCTCCTATTTTCATCTAATATCTATTTTTTTAAATAAAGTAATGCACAAATAGCAAAAGAAATATCTCTAAAAATATTACTGTGCTAGGAAATATTCCCTTAAAAATGTTGAGTAATAAAGGAAAGCTTGAACAAAATGTATAGTTATTCTAAGAATAATTGGAATATGATATGGATAAAAATAAAACACAGGCTTCTTACTTTTTTAAATCCTTACCTTTCTACTTTTCTTTTATAAATATATTCCAATTACATCTAGAAAACATCAAATGAAAGCATTATCATCACAGAAATATCTGAAAGTTTCAAACCATCTTAAGGTAGATCTTATATAATAGATCAGATTTGTCCTTTAAATTTTTAATTTGCATCATCCATTGTTTATCCATATGTGGAAGTCAGGCAGAAGCACGATTCTGAGATCCTATCATTATTGCTCTGCACCTTCAAAGCAGCTTCGGCATATAAGGAAATATATAAACCTCATTGTTGTTGGTACTTATTGAACAAACAACTGAACACAATTTTGGATCTGGCACTGTGGGATTTACAGGATGCAGAAAAAACATAATTACTACCCCACGGGAGTGGAGAGAATATTATGAAAGAATAATATACTTTAAAGACTGCCAGTGGATACTTTCCTGTTGATGCTTCTTGACTAAGCACTGCTCTTTAATACATGTCTTGAATTACAAAGTAATTTCCTCTTGCTCCATCTTTGGGATAATTTGGAGATCAAGGAGATAATGGTCATAAACAAATATGAGGATGTAATGAAATTCAAAAATTTAAAGCAATTTTAGAAATGTTCTAAATGTTTTATGGACAAAAGAGGAAATCTGCCAAACTGTCTTTTCCTCAGCCAACTGTTAAGATACATTTCTGAGAAGCATCTCTGTGACCTATAACTATGGCCCCAAAGTGAAGAACATCTACTGAAGATCCTCGAAGATCCTTGGAAGCTAATGCCATTAGAACTATCCTTACCTGATCTTATTTAATCTTGAAGGTAACCCTGGGCACAGATATGAGTTAGAGAACTTTCCTTATACACTTAAGCACATATGCTGTTATGTTCATTTTGGAGTTGTTTGTGTGTGTGTGTGTGTGTATGTTTTCTAATTATGTCTGCTTCTAATCTCTGGTGTGCTATTTCATTTCTCATTATGATCATGTTTTTTGCACTATCCTTTGGTCCGTTTCTTTGCAGAGCACTCCTTCTGATTACTGTATTATCATCAGACATACATTCTTTCCAATTATTTCACATAAAAATAATAATATTCTTTATGATAATTTTTATTTAAATATATTGTGTTATTTAGGATGTTCTCTTGTTCAAAAGATAGGAATCCAAATGACTTTTCATATTTTAAATAAAAACTATATACATATGATAATGGTTTTGCTAGATACCTTTTAACACCCCTTTCTATCTCTTAATGCTTTAAGTCCATAAAAGTCTGCTTGTGGTATTTAAATGTTTTCCTATATAGTCTTATGGTGCCTATATAAATGATACCCAGGTTCAGACTGTATAAGGAAAAATACAATCATCAGGATATTTTACAGGGCATTCTCTTTCTATGCTTAAACAAGAATTGTGCTAATGGAGGATTTACTAGCTCAGGACATAGAAGAGGTCAGCTGTTCTGTTGTGGGGCCCATTCATGTATTATTACACACGAAAAAGGCCCCAGAGAGGCAGGGTGAGAGAGAAGGGTGTGGGGTGTCAAATGTATAAGCTACTAATTTCATTTCCAAGAATAGGCTAATAGTTTCCCTTTATCTCCTGTATAATCTTGCAAATCAAAATATTTACAAGAACAATGTTTATGACAGCTGTAAATCATAGCACTAGGTTCCAGATTTTGTTGCAGTCTTCCACAGCATAAAATGGAAATTCTGTCAGTATTCTGGTGAGTTACATTCCATAAATCTGTGAACGGATCTTTTAAAATAAAGGCAAAACTAGAAATACCCTCTTCCCAAAATTCCAAATATATATATTCCATATATATATATGGAATTCATATATAATCTAAATACTGTGTGTACACACACACACACACACACACACAAATATGTATTTATATATATAAAACATATATTTACTTTTTTATATATTTTATGTTTGGAGATATGCATATATATATCTCCAAATACCAAAAAAATGTGAGCCATGCTGAAATGGATCTTAGCTCTTTTATTCAATTATTTAATCTACTCAGAATCTAAAAAGTTCTAAGTATGGCTTGCCTGTATAACCTTGATGATGTCCCTGAAGTTCCCTGAATCTGTACTTTCTTATCTTTTAAATAGGAATGCTAAAGTCTTACCAATTATCACTCATTTTTAAAATGAAGTGCTAAGGTGGCTGGCACTCCACAGGCCTGTAATAGGACACCATTTTAAACTCATCATTAACATGTGTCCATAGGGTATACAGCTCAGGAACTAGCAGTCCTTAATTGGACTTTATTAGACTTAAGGGAATCCAGGGCTCTCTCCACAGTGAGAACAGCTCAAGTGCGAACCGTGGAGTCAGAACAGTCATGAAGAATGTCAGAAGGACAAAGTAACATTCTCAGGGCTCTAGGAATAGAAGTGATTATTTTTCTTGTTTTGATATCATCAACATGCTTTCACAATCCCACTGGCCAGAATCATATAATCGGCAATTACTTAGGTGACCTAAAATAACTTTCTGAACTTATAAAATAAATTTGTAGAGTTCACATACACACATAAAAACAAAACTCACAACTAATGAAGGTCCAGAAAGTAAAATGATTACGCTTTTGAGTGAGTGAGAAAATGTGTACAATATCCTGAGGCTGATACTTAAATCATAAAGTTATAAATGTTACAAATAAACTTAGTATTTGCTTAGAGATTCTGAAAGTATACAGAAATACAGAAAAATATAATTTTATTAAATATAAATTTTGTGGCATATATTGAAAAGCTGAATGTAGAAGACATTCTAATTGAGTAAGAAGCAAATAGTCAATTTGAAAGAACTCAACATTTGAGTTAGTAAATATTATCAGGACAAGGTAAGAAATTGATGGGAAATAAAATAATTCGACCAGAACAGTCATTTATGAAAAATATGTCTTTACAACTTCAATGTGTTATTTTCTATCTTCACTTTGGTTCCCTAACATGTTTATAAGAGTTTTATAAATACGAATATTTGCAAAGACAATCTAAGACAAAGAAGATATGTTTTAATGTTGCTAATTTACTTGCCATCTCTGAATTACAGATGTCTACCCTAAGTGTGTCTGACCTTAAACCTTTCTGTTTAGTATCTCTAACAAAGACTGGTCATGTTCACCAATATCTTGTTTCCTCTTCTTCCTGAGCACTCTACATTTCCCAGCTCCCATGCATGTAGCTATCTAACTAGAATCTTCTGATCAATTTCTTATTTTCTGATCTTCTGATTGTCCAGTGAAACAAATTAAAGTGATTTATGCCATATGGGGGCCTGGCCCTAAACTTTCCCACACAAACTCTCATGGTATTTCTTTTTTCCACTCATGCAGCTGCAAGGATAGGACTTTAAGGCCTTATAATTTGGAAAAGTCACACGACAAAGAAATCTACATTCCTGTGTCACCACGGAAAGGAGAGTAAAACTGTTCTAGAGAGACACCAATCTAGGAACATTCACATTACACTTAGATCTGTAAAAATAAGCTTTTAAGACACTGAGATTTATGGAATTATTACAGTAGTTAGTCTATTCTGAATAAGGCTAATATTACTGCCCAAATAATTTCCCATCCCAGGCTCCCAAAGATTGTTAAGAATAGTGTCATCCTGCCATCTACCTAAGGTATATACTTTGGTGTCATCTTTGCATCTATAGTTTATTTATCCAGGTTTTCTGTAGTTTCTCTCCCAATATTGGTCAGATTCATATTCTTATAATAACCTAACGAAGCTTGCAAATTTAGGTTCCCATCTTCTAGAATACTGCAACAGGATCCTAAGTGATCCCTCTTGCTCCAGTCTGCCTTTTGAGAAACATATATAGTACTGGAATTAATCTTTGGGAGTAACTAACCTGGCTTGAAAGGTTCTTGGTTACCTTAGCTCTTTTACCTCATATTTCTTCAACATGGATGACCTGTTTTAGTCAACAAGTCACCATGGGGAAGTTAGGTGACCCATTTCTATGACTTCACTGGTTTAGCATGACCGTTTTCTTTCTTTCTTTCTTTTTTAATTTTTATTTTTCAATTAGAGTTGATATTCAATATTATTTTATATTAGTTTCAGGTGTACAGCAAATTGATTAGATATTTATATGATTTATGAAGTGATCCCCCTAATTAGTCTAGTACCCACGTGGCGTTATGCATAGTTATTACAATATTATTGACTAAATTCCCTCTGTCGTACTTTATATCCCTGTGACTATTTTATAACTGCCATTTGGCACTTCTTAATCCTTTCACCGTTTTCACTCAGCCCCCTGCTTTCGTTTTGTTTGTTCATTTTGTTCCTTAGATTACACATATAAGTAAAATCATATGATATTTGTCTTTTTCTGGCTAAGTTTTTTTACTTAGCATAATACTTTCTAAGTCCATCCATGTCTATGGAGATTATCAAAGTACATATTTCTAGGTCTATTTATAAGTGTGGGGGCCTTCTCAAACTTATATCTTTTTAAAGCAGCATTCTTGGGCAAATCTAATGTGCAAATAAAATTGAACATAAGGGACTTCAGAATATCCCCAAATATTCTACTAAAAAATAATTTTAACTTCTTAGTAAATAACTTCAGCTAGTAATACATAGATAAAAAAATATTCCTTGCTATTTTATAATCACTAAGCTGAATTATTATTTAAACATCTTTAATAATATGTTTCATATTATAGCAAAAATATTAGAAAAAGTAGAATCAGATAGATGTGGGTCATATTCTGCCTCTGCCACTTACTGGATTTATAACTGTGGACAAATCATTCCATATCTTTACATCTGCTTCCTTATATGTAAATTTAGGGAAAATATCTAACTCCCAGAATTTTTGCTAATATTAAATAACAAATTTTAATAAAGATCAAAATAGAGTGCCTATCCTTTTTGCAGAAAAACTCAATAAATATCAGTGCCTACTACCTGTGTCTTAATCTGTTAATGCAAATTCAAACATTTTATATTTAAAACCAAATGACTTTTAACATATAATATGATCATAATTTTCACTGAGAAAATTTTAAAGTAGTTAAAATATCATGATTTCTCTTCACATTTTTTTATGCTGTATTCCATCCACTCTGTCTTCATCTTTTATCTCCTTTTCTCTTCCAGCAAATATTTGATAAGCGACAATTACAGACCAAACAATATGGTAGATGACAAAAGAATTTTATTATTTATCTCTTGCTGTGTTACAAATTAACACAAAATTAATGGCATACAACAACAAATGTTTATTATATCAGTGTTTCTGAGGGACAGAAATACAAGAGCAACTTACTGTGTGGTTCTGGTTTGGGGTCTCTCATGAGGTTTGAGTCAAGATATTAGCTGGAGTTTCAGTCACGTTAAGACTTACCGGTACTACATGATACACTACCAAGTCAGCTCAATCACATAGATGTTGGGTAGAGATTTCAGTTTGTCACTGGTTATTGATAGGAGATCTCAGTTCCTCAAAATGTGGACTTCATATAGTTGCTGGAATGACTATACCACATGGTAGGTAGTTTATCCAATGCATACACATACTTGAAGAAGAAAAATTATGTTGACTAAATTTTTGCCAGTTTAGACTGTCCCTTTTAGTCCCAGCTGGCATTATTTCCATCAATGTAATGATTTTAAAACTGATTGGATCTCCTGTTGACCTTAATGTTCCAAAATCACACTGACAGATCTCTTTGATTCATGCCCTTTTCTACTTTAGACTTTTGCTAATGGGCAATTTCCTTAAGCTTCTTTGTGCTTCTATTATTTGATTTAAAGGATCTGTAAGGCATATCCCTTAAATTCTTTAGAGGACTTTTTTTTTTCCTGATTGAATGATACCCTAATGCATCAACTTAGAACTTTGTGATGTCTTAATAAAGATTTTACAGTCTCAACCTTGATTTCATCTGTAGAGCACATTTCCTTAGCAGTGTTTGCTATTTGGAGTGGTTGAGAATTTTCAAAGCAATCAAATCATTGCTCTTTTGTGTTTAATTACATTACTTTAGTTCATCTTTCTCTTCTCACATTTTACTATAAGCATCAAGAAGAAATTAGGTGGCATCTTCAACACTTGGTCTGGGAAGCTCCATAGCTAGATCTCATAACTCATTATTTTCCATCTTTTTGCAGGCATCATTGTTGCTTAACATTTTACTTTTGCGTCAAAGATCCCCTTTCCTCTGGGATCCGGTAAGATATCGGTAACTTTATTTTCAGCCATCAGGCAGACAGAAATTGTCATCATTCTTCTACATACAGTGTCTTCAAAGCTTTAAAAACCTTTATTATTTTTCTTTTCAAAATCCTACCCATCTTATCTACTGCCCAGTTCTAAAGAGTTTACATCTCAGTCACAGCAGCATGATGAACCACTTCTAGGTACTAAAATTTGTATTGATTATGACCTAGCCTTGGAAGTTATACTCTGTACCTTTAACTACATTCTATTTGTTACAAGAGAGTCATAAAGTACAGCCCACACTCAAGGGAAGGGGATCTAAACTCACTCTTTGGAGGAAAGAGTTTCAAAGTATTTGATTTGTGGGCATATTATAAAACACTGCAGGAAGAAAAAAATGAGTAAGACATGTGTTTTAAATCAAGGCTTTCATAACTAGTAAAAGTAAACAAATATATAACTAAGCATAATACAATATAAAATATTCTTGAATAGATTTATACAAAATGTTTTTTAGGTACAGAGAGAAAATAATGATAGATGTACTTATATAGTTTGAATGAATTTGTAAACTTTAAGAATGAAGAGCAATTTATAATTCAAAGAAGATTGGAAATGCTATTCTAGGCAGAGAAGACAGCATGAGAGAATTCAGAGACACAAGAAGAATATGGACAGTTTGGGGAATTGGTACTAATAGTTAACTCAAGATATCCCATGAGAATGAAAACAGTAAAGAGTCACAGGATTTGGTGTTAGCTGATGTCACTGTTAAGAAAATTATTTACTATGATAAGGAGTTTGAACTCAAAATCCAAAAATGATTGATTTTATAAGCATGACATTTCTTTGAAGTTTTATATTTTATTGTAAAATTCATATGGCAATTCATGCTATTCTATAATAAATCAGTAATTTTTTTTTTTTAATTTAAAAAGTTTAGCCAACCATTAAGTAAAATTGCCATTCATGGAATAGATGCAATTTTTCTGTTCTGGTTTCATGTACAGTTCACATTTTATCAAGTAATCTTTTAGCAATCCAAAGTAAAGATACAATCTATGGGACAGTCGGCAATGGTGAAATACAATGAGCTTGTTTTAAAGAAGGTATCATAGTAAGATCTATGTTTGAGAAAGTTAACTCCAAGTATAATGACGACTACGATCTACATTTTGGAGAACTGGGAAGGGCATGTTGAAGGTTATTGTAAGAGATGATTAATGTTTGAACAACAACAGTGTAACTTGAGAGAAGGAGCAGCTTTGAGAGAGTTTACCAGATAAGACTGCTTCTTGGAATTAACTAAATTATTTATATTTCATAAAATGTTTGTTTTCAAACAATTGGCTCACATAACTATGTGCATAGAATGTATTTCTCTTGAGGAGCCACTCATTTACTTCTCGATCCATCTTGTAATAGTCACCATCAGAGAGAGAACTATTTCTAAGACTACAGTCAAAGCACATTCTACTCCAGAGAGTCTACTTCATTTTTCAGTAATGACTAGCTACTTCAAAGCAAGGCTGAAAGAAGTCTAATTAAATGACCTATATTTATTTTATTTACCCAACAAAATTAAAAGGCAGAATGTGTAACCTTAAAATTTCTTCTTCTTTAGCAGTTCACTACTGGCATTGAGAGAACTCAAGTAAATAATAAAATCTGTCTTCCAATCTACTCACAAATCCAGTTTCTGATGTGACAGGGAAAAAAAAACAGGGAGACTGCTGCTCAAATCCTGTTTTTTAAGAGAGTGACATAAATCATGTATACTGAGAAGATGTGGATGTTTAAATGCCTTACTTATCTTCCATTAACAGTCAATTAGCCCGAAGAGAAAACTTTTAGTAGAAGGTGTGGGAGGAATTGTCAGAATGCTTACTGGAGGCGGATCAAAAAGCAATAATGATCTCCATGCCAAGATGCCTCCTACTTCCAAAATCCCCATGAAATCTCAACAATCCCTGAGTTAAGCAGATGTGATTCTGTATGCTTAAAACAGAAGGGAGAGAGAGAGAGAGAGAGATTAGAAAAAAAAAAAAAAAGAACTAGCAATTTGGAAAGAATTCACTTAGGGAGAAAAAACCAACTTTAAACATTTTAAAATGGAAAACAACTAAACTAAGCCAGAGAACGGTCTTTACAATAACGATGGCTTAAAATCGTAATTAGAGTCAGGAAAATAGTGCTACCTCTTAAAAACCTTTCAGGAGGGTAGAGCGTAACCCATAAAAAAGAAGATATGTGAATAAGTACATTGGAGGTTTTCCCTTAGAATTCCATTTCAACACTATTTATACTTAGAACAGAAAATGTCAGGAAAGAAAAGAGGAATTGTAGTTTACTGAGGTTATAAATTCAACTTTTCGTATAAGATAGATTTTCCCAAATAGTAGATCAGAATATACCTAAAGTTATAGACTTCTTATACCTTACATTAACTTTTATAAACTAGTACTTTCCTCCTATCCCCATCTCAGAATGTCACTTGCTACAAGTTAGGAGAGCATACTATGGAGCAGGGAATAAGAGCTCTAGCTCTGGAGAGGCTAGAAAAGATAAGAGCATGTTCTTTAAGCTGTGGAGGACCTTAAATGAACTACTGACAATTTAAAAAATTATTATTTTGAAATAATTATAGACTCACAGAAAGCTGCAGAATGTGAAAGGAGATCTATAGAGTTCATGATGTATCCCACCTCTTCCAATGTTAACAATTTGTATAACAATAGCACAATATCATAACTAGGCAGTTATCAGTGGTATAATTCAGTTTATTCATATTTCACCAGTTATATACTCATTTGTATGTGTGTGTGTGAACTTCTGTGCAATTTTATGACATGTATTTTCATGTAACTACCATCACAGTCAAGATGCAGAACTGTACTTTTAAAAGTCTTCCGTGTGTTAACCTTTTAACCATACTCACCCCCTTTCACTCTCCCTAATCCCTGCCTACTAATCTTTTCTCTATCTCTATTATGCCATGGAAGAAAACTTTCTCCTCTACCTTTCTAGATTCTTTTGTCTGGTTTAAGAATTAAATTGACATGAGACAGATTAACAGGAGAAAATCAAGTTTAATTTTGAATGTGCGGGGTTCTCCACAAGAAAAATGAGGCCCACAGGCAGTCAGTCAATTGGAGCTTATGTGCCATTTTGAACTAAAGAGAAGGGGTAGGAGTCTGAGACTTCAAATGGGAGAAAGACAATTCACGTGGAGATTAAAAAAAAAAACAAATGTTTGGTAAATAAATGCCATACAGAGACAATGGAACAGAGAGGACTTTGGTCTTAAGATCTGATGAGTTCCCCTACCACACCTAGCCCATATTCTTTATAGATATCTCTGGTAACAGTGCTCTTTCTGGACCAGGCTCTTGATCTAAATTCTTTTTAGGTAGTTAAGGGGAAGTAAAAAGTTATTCCTGAGCCACTTGGGTCCCAATAATCTTCAGTTGAAAATAACCCATATGCTAAGGTGACACATTCTGGGGGACTCATTCTAAACTCCCAGAGTTATTACATTATTTCAAGACTATTATATAAATGGAATCATATACAAGTTATATTTTTATAAACCTATATATAATACATACGCATAAATTTTCTATATATGTAATATGTGGAAAGGTAGATTTGAGATTTAATTTTTTTCACTCAGCATAATTTCTTTGAGGTTCATCCAGTTGTTGCATGTGTAAGCAGATTGTTCCTTTTAACTGCTGCGTAGTGTTCCATGGTATGGGTACTTCACAAATTATTTAACCATTCACCCACTAGAAGACATTTGGGTGTTTTCCAGTTTAGATCTCTAAAAAGGAAGCTGCTATGAACATTTGTGTTCAAGTGTCTAAGTGACTACAAGTTTCCATTTATCTGGGATAAATGCCCAGGAGAGCAATAGCTAGGTCTTATGTAGTGCCACTTTCAGTTTTAAAAGAAACTGCTAAACTATTTTCCAGAACAGCTGTATCATTGCATATTCCCATATGATCTAGTTTCCCTATATCCTCACCTATATTTGATGTTACCAGTATTTTATTTTTTAATTTTAGTTTTCAGATAGGTTTGTAGTGTTATTTTATTGTGGTTTTAATTGCATTTCTCTAGAAGCTAACGATGTTAAACAATATTTTCAAGTGCATATTTGATGTCTATATATCTTCTTCAATGAAATATTTATGACTCTTTCCTATGAAAGTGTTCAGAACAAACCTCTCCAAAATATACCATTTGGCATGAGAAATATTTTGCGCTAAGAGCAATCAAAACCCAGCAGATCCAGGAAAAGTAATTTACCATTTCTTAAACTGTTTAAATTAAATTGGAAAGAGGTATCAGAAAAAGAGCTGTTACCAAAGATACCTTTGTACTTAAGAAACTTATCTGCATAACAGGACTACCATTGTTCTCCAAAGATCTCATCTTGCCTTCCTGTGAAACGCCTTCCTCTCCTTTATATCTCCAGACCCCTACAACTCATTCCTTAGTTCAGGATATTACATAAGCCTCAATAACCTCGCTACTCTTTAAGTCATATGTTTATGGGACTCTGATTCATATATAATTAAATGTTTTTCTCTTGTTAATCTTATGTCAGTTTAATTATCAGACCAGCCAAAGAACTTAGAAGGGAAGGAATAATTTTTTCTGCACCTACGCCTATTTTCTAATTAAATTATTTGCTTTTTAAATGGTGACTTTTGAGAGTTCTTTATGTATTCCAGATAAGAGTCCTCTGTTGGTTATGTAATTTGGAAATATTTTCTCCCAGTCTGTAATTTTTCTTTTCATTCTCTTAACAGAATCATTAGCAAAGCAAATATTTCCATATTTGATAAAGCCCAATTTAGTAATTTTGCCTTTTATTGATACGTTTTTGATGTCAAACCTGAAAACTCTTCACTTAATTCTAGGTTCTGAAGATTTTCTTTTTCTCTAAAATTTTACATTTTTATATTTTAAATTTAAATGATATCCATGTTCAGTTAATGATTTATTAAGGTATGAAATTAGGTAGAGGTTCTTCTTTTTAATGACTTCGTATATAAAATAGCTCCAACACAATTCCTTCTTCCATTGAATTGCTTTTGTAACTGTCAAAAAATCAACTTGAAGAAGGGCCCCGTTGGGACCTCCATAGTAGAGGCCCCACGGCATCCCTGGCTTCACTTTTCCTTGCCCTATAATTTAACAATAGATTGTCTCCTGCTGCTCAGAATGTCCCCTGCCACAGAAAATTGCCCTGAAACTAATGATTAATACGTTTATACTTACTGATCACATTCTTTCTGGTCTAGCATTTTTTCCAGACTACCCCCATCTTTGTTCCTGGATTACTGACAGAACCAGAGGACCGCACTGCCAGAAAGATGGCTCCGTGAATCTTAGCAGACCCTAGGAACCACCAGGTAGCCCCTGGAATAATGCCCAGATTTTCCCTTAAATACCCTAAGCTGGACTGAGAAGGAAAGGCAGTTTTTGAAAGTGTTAACTAGTTGCCTTCTCAGATCACCAGTGCTCTGACAGTAAATAAATATTTATTCTAAACAGCCCAACTACTGTGTCAGTCTATTGGCTAGCGGCACAGGCAACACAAACCCTGGACTCAGTTGCCCTCCAGTGTCAAACTGAGTATACTTGTGCAGATCTCTTTCTGGTTACTCTATTCTGTTCCATTAATCTATGTAACTTTCTCTGTAATGGTGTTACAATGTCTATTTCACAATACTATATACTATAACCACTATAACTATATATAGTAAGTTTTAATGTTATCGTTGGGCTGATCAGATTTTGGTGTCACCCCAACTGCAGCGGGGAGGGAAAGGGATAACGACAGTGCAGAAGTGAAGTTAGCATTTTTCCTTGGTTCTTCCTCACTGACAAGGTGAAGAAACACAAGTCAGTGTGATTTAGAAAAGATTTATTAAAAGCATATTTTAGAAAGACAAAGCATGCCTCAAGGAGGCACATGCTCCCAGCACTATAACCATAATAACCAACACAAAGGGTCCACAAAAAGAGAACCCAGAAGTGGGAATGTCTGCCTTATATTTGGGCTGTGATGGGGGTGGTTCCAAAGGCATTCTTAGATGAATGGCAAGTGAGGTCATTTTGATTGACACCTGGTTGCTATATCACTCTTTGCTTAGTGTGCATGTGCGTACCCAGAGTTCTACTACCATTGGGGTGTTTTGGGGGAGGTCTTTGGGCTGGGCCCCTATTCCTCTGTTTCCCCATTGGTCATATCTGACTAGCTACCTAACATTAACACTAGAAACAGTGATTCCACCCAATTTATTCTTCTTTTACAAAATTGCTTTGGGTATTTTAGGGCCTTTCCTTTTACATATACATTTTAGAATATGCTTATCTATGTCTACAAAAGCCTTGCTGGGAATTTGGTAGCAACTGCATTAAATTTATATATTTTTATGTTGAGTCCTCCAATACATGAGCATGATATATCTCACCATTTACTAAGGTCTTCTTTTATTCATCATCGCTCTCTAAATTGCAGCATACAGATTTTGTACATGTTTTGTTAGATATATAACTAACCTAAGCATTTCATTTTTTTTCCTTTGGAGCATTTGTAGATTGTACTGCATTTTTGATGTAGGTTTAATGCGTTCCTTATTAGTGCATAGAAATGCAGTCCATTTTTTTTGTGTTGATCTTGTATTCAGCAATCTTGTGGAATCCATTTATTTAATTTTTTTTGAGGGGGGAAGGGAGACTCTTTAGATTTTCTATCTTCATTAATACCTAATTATGGCTTCAAAAAATTAGAGTACATCTTTGTTTGCAAAAAGATAAGTAAATCTATCTAATGTAGAAACACCAGAAAAAACTGACTGATTCTGAGAAGACTCAAACAAGAACAACTCAGACAATAATGTTAGGATGATATCAAGAGAAGAATAAAGAAAGTAAGATTATAGACCCTTGTTATTAAAAGTGTGATCTGTGTCCAGCAACATCACTATAACCGGAAAGTTAATTAGAAATAAGAACCTCAGACCCCAGCCTAGACTTACTGAATAGAAATTTACATTTTAACAAAATCCACAGATGTTCCTATACATATTAATGATCAAGAAAAAATACTCACTTAGATAACAGAAGACAGAAATGAAAAAATATGTATCGTATATATTTAATTTAGCTTCTTCCACTTTCTTCATTACCTTCTGCTTGAGTTATGACAACAGTGGTTTATGAGCTTAGCTTAGAAAAAGGAGAATGAGAAACTAAGCTGATGAATTTAGTGCTGAGTTATTTAGAGCTCTCTCTCTCTTTTTTTTGTAAAGTTTGTAATTGTGATATTATATAGTATTTGTGCCTTAAAATTTAAGTACAGTGATAAATCCTCAATTTCAAACTTTAAAGGCTTATTAAATTACTTGGGAAATACTCGGTATTATCTCCAAAGGAATAAACACAAGGGATGAAGTTTAGTTATTCTGTACTTTTAGGTAATACATGCCATTAAGTGGCATTGGCAGTTAGCAATTTCAAAAATGTGCTTCTTTTAGGATCTCTATTCTTTTCATGAATGAGGCATAATAAAGAGAGCTAAAGACAGTTGTAAGGAAGGAAAAATAATTTCTATACTTCTATACTTCTATGTTTCTCACTGAAACTACTCTGTAACAAAAGACAGATTTATAGGAGAAAAACGACAGAAGTTTAATAACATATATACGTCCAGGATACATGAGAGAGACCTAGGAAAACTGAGCAACTCCCTGAAATAGCCCAAGCTATCACTTTAAATACCATTTCCAACTAAAGACAAAAGATGTGGGGGCTGGGGAGCCAGTTCTGGGAGGTTATTGGGCAAAGCAAAATAAAGGTTATGGTGGTTATGCAGATTTAACTGCCTTCTCCATTGATAAGAGTTTCTAGAGAGATTTAGTCATCCTCTTCCTGGTAGTGATAGAAAGACACCCTTAGGAATGGAGATTTCCCACATAAATGTAAATGTCTCTTACAAAACGGTAACCTCTTCTTGGTTTTCAGAGCTTCTCCCAGGTCTGTTGTTTTTTTAAAAAAATAGCCAGCTCAAAATAATTTTTATACCAAAGGGACACATTTTGGGGTGGCAAATTATGCCCCTCTTTATAGTTTTGGAAGGCTAGACAACTGTAAAGAGAATTATAAAGGTAAGATATTAACTATGATAAATGACATAAATGGAGCCATCTTAAAATGGCGCTAGAACAGCCATTCCAGAGGAACTGCATTGCTTGTGTTGTCCTTGAAACTCTGTACTAGGCTAAAACCACAATTATTATGATTGTTTGTAAACTCAGAAGAAAAGTGGACATCCTGATCACAAAGACTGACGACTTTTACATTCTACTGCAAATATAATCAGTAATTAATCATGCACAGATCAGAGTAGTTCAGCTTATAAACACCAATAGAAATTTTTTCTTCTTTTCATGTAATTATTCCTTTCCTTTTTCTCATAAAAACCCCTTGTTTTCACCCTGTAGTTGGGACACTATTTGGATTTCTTCCTGAATCTGTGCTTTCCAAATAAAGGCTTTGCTTCTTGAACTGGGTTCTTATTCTTTTTAGGTTGACATACCATATCTAATGAAAGCATCCAAAATACTTACCTAAGATTTTACCATTAAAAGATCTAGTATTAAATTAATTAAATCACTATTGGCAAGTTTTGTAAAGGAGCTACAATTAAAATGTATTAACTTAAAAATAATGTAAATTGTTGTAAAGTGCTTTGCATTTTCCCATTGGATTTTCTGTTTCACATATAAACTTGAAATCATTGCTCAGATTTTCGGTGGTCTCTTTTCCAATGTTTCTCTTTTTCACCCTAATCTAATAGTGGTCACTCTGGGAAATTAGAATTAGAGTAGTAAGGTTTTTCTAACATTTAAAGCCAGAATTTCTATGGAATTAACTGGCCAAACTTTTAGAAGAGAAAATAACTAAAATATTTCATGTCTGTGCTGTTTGTGTATAGGGAATGGTGTAGAGTTAGTGTAAATTCTTTAGCTAACCAGCAGTGACCTTGAAAGAGGACTATACCTCTGCAAACTCAACTATTTTGTTTTTCAAATTCTTTTTCTGTTCAGTATGTCTAAAAGTGTTTCGTTCTGACTCTACACAATTTCTGCAAATGACCCTGAAAATATTTGTGTGTCAATATCACTTAGCATTTCCAACCACAGCCTCAATAACATGCTGGGTGTTGATGGGTTTTTAATACTAATGATATCATCTTTTCCATCCCGCAGGGAATCAAAATCATACATCTAACTCCCTTCCTATGGCAGATTTTTCCCTTAACTAAAACATGCAACTTGTTCATGTCTTGATAGACTCCCATTTAGAGATACAGTATTTTTGTGGGAATATATATAAATTGAAAACTCTGTACCTTGAGCTTAGCCTAATTTGTGTCTTCTTTTAAATGCACACCTTGTAATAAAAACAAAATATGACAATAACACCTCAATGTTGTATAAAAGTATGCTAATTTTAATAATCTATGTACTGCTTGCTCTTTTTCTCACAAAACTCCTGTTTCTTTTTGTAACTGAAATTCAAATTACTTAAATTTACTATATCCACCATTATGCTGTCACCCCAATTTTCTGCTAGACATGAGTCAATATTTTTAAAGCAATGAAAGCACCTATGCTATATATTTCAGTACATGCCTTCTAAGAATAATATAACTATAGAGGTTTGGGAGAGATAATAGAGATTGGCTTTTGAGAAACTCAAGGAATATCTTCCACACCAAATTGACATCCACACCAGACAAGAACCTGGCCTGTTTGATGAGAAAGAGGTGAAGCCCAAACCTCACCATGCATCCCATTCTATTGATCAGCAGTTTCAATGAATAGAAAGTATCTCTTAATATCAAATGTTTCTTGTGCCTTTAGTCACTGGTTCTTTTCTCTTAGAACTAAACAGAAAAGTCTAATCTCCTTTTTGAACCACAGACCCTGAAATATTTTAAACTTTTAAAGGCTTAAGATCTCCTGTTTATTATTTGATAGAGCCTCAGTGAACAAGTCCCTGGCACAAAGCTAAAATTTTTAATAAATATTTTTAAAGCAATGGGTGAATGACAGACAACTTCTTCAGATCACATAGAGTGGAAATAAAATCTCCTCCCTATGTTCACTATTCTTCTATTTTGTAAATTCGAGTGGATTTCTGCTTGCTCTTTATTCCAGTCATTCCAAATGTATTCAAATAAAGGATTCAGTATTTCAGAGCATTAGCATGATTTCTGAGCTGTGTCATTATCAAATTCAATAAGCATGCTTTTTATGCTTCATCAAAATCATTATAAAAATTTAAAGGGACCAACTGGAGAATATTGAGACTATAGACATCTATCCATTACTCTCACACAAGTATTTGGCATAGTAATCAGAATCCACATGACATTATATACTAATCAATGGTTTGTTGTTGTTTTTAATGTGCCATTATATATATTTTATGAGCATATATTAAAATTTTTCTAAAACTCAGAAATATAATCCAAATAAAAAAGTGAAATTAATTTGGCAAGACTTGCTGTTATTGAATTAGTGCTGGTTCCTAGTACTCCTAAAAACCCGTTATGATTATTCTAATACCTTGTATTTAATAGAACATTTTCTAAACTTTTTTTCTGGAGATGCTCATTAAGCTCAGTTTTAATTCTTGGAATCCATATGTTTTGAAAACTGTTATCTTAGCCCATTTTCATTTTCTTCGTCTAGTCCCATTTTCCATGTTTTCTCTAATATTTCTAATAACTGCTCTGTGATGTGAGAGAGAGATATAGGTATAGATTATAGGCATATATTTCTTAAACTATTCTATTAGTTACCTTATATAGGCCTGGTATATAAACTTTATAGTTACTCTCTTCATATATCCTTACTTGTCTCATTTATTTTTCTCATCAAAGCAAGATGTTCTGTTTCCCAATTGCCAGACCATTTTCTGTGATGCAGCAAAATTAAGCTGAGTTCTATAACTTTGTTTTCTGTAAACATTTCCTTAATTGTGGCTCTCTGTTTCTTATGATACATAAAAAAATTTTAAACAGTCTCTGTTTCTGGTACCATTGGCTCACTCCTAGGTCTAATCTAATTGTCAATATCTTTAGAGGTTTAAGTCAGTGTTCTTTATTTGCTTGTTTGTCTCTTGCTCCTTTTAAAATTTGAATTGAAAGAATAGTAATCTATATGGTTATAATAATATTTTTGGTTGCTTATTTTTCCTTTAATAATCCTTAGGTCTTTTAAAGTTTTGCCTATCTTCAGTCTATTTCTTTATTATTTCAATCCATGGTGTGATACCTATTATTTTTGTGAAGTTTCTAACATATTTCCTTATGTTCACATATCTGATTATACATCCTAATTCCTATTATTTTGTAATAATAATAAGTTTGTGCTAATAATATAGTTCCATGCTCTAACTATGTATTAGTAATTTTTCATTAATAATGCAGACCAAATCTTCACACTCATGAGTTTTAAGCCAGGCAAATAAAAAAGATCAATTCTTCTGCTTTAATTGTATAAAATTTTCACTCAAAGTATAGATAAGATTTTCTCATTTTGCATGTATGTTTTCCTTCTTTGCTAAAATTTTGTGAAACTGTGATTTCTATCACTCTAATAATCATCACTAAGTTCATTAATGTTTCATCCTGATTAGGTGGTAATGCTACATTAGTAAATTAACTATAACATAGAAATTGCTCAAAAACAACAACACAGAAAGTTTATTTCTTGCTCATGATATATGCTCAAATAGACTGGGTAGTGAGGAGAGTCTTCTGCTCCACATAGTCATTCAAGGTCCCAGGTTGATAAGATCTCTACTACCTGGAATATCACAATTCACTGTGTGCCAGCTAGAAAACCACATGCATATCTTCAATATTCTGTCTCAGAAATGTTACACGTCACTTCTGCTCATAATGCATTGCCCAGAACCAGGCATATAGTCAGCCTAATAGCACAGAATAGAATATAAATGTGATATTTGATGAGTACTATTGTCCCTGCCTGGGTTTGTGGATTACTGTGCCTCTGTGTACTTCCTTACATATAACTTCTTTGAATAGAATTGTTTCTTAAAAGCAATGGCCTTATTACAATTACAAGTCCTATTCTATTGTATTTCTGGTATAACTATGAGAATATATTTACTGCTTTTATTAAAATATCAAATCCTCACTTTATTTGTATAGTTTTAATAAACAGTGACTGAAGCTCTCTATGCATCAATATCTTTATATCTCTATATATACTTTCTATACATACTCTCAGCAGTGATTATTTACGTGACACACATTCTTCTTTTATAAAATCTAATTTGTGTTTCGGTTGAGAATTCCTTTTTTCGATATTTCATTTCAAATTATTTTGATCAAATAAGAATATTTTGCTAACTACATATTCTGAATTCCATAAGATCCAATATTTTCAACAATGAGAATTTTAAAATCCTATTTTTAAATTCATATGCACAGCCATCTGTTCACTGCTCATAAATACATGTTCTTTCGAATTTTAACCTTCAATTGCAAGTGGTGAATATTTCACATATGTTCCAAAATGCCTCTATTTACTATTGTATTTACTAATTTGCTCATCATAATCACACCAAAGACAGTCAAGTGTTCTTTATTCACTTACTCTTCGTGTATTAGTTAATTTAGCAAATGTGCCAGACACTATAATAGAGTTAGTATAATCTTCCCAATATATTTTTTAAAAAGCTGAAGGTGAGTAGAAATTAAGGTAAGGATAATTGATGGGATACACACATCTATTTTGTTCTCTAATGAAATTCTACCTAGCCAACAATAATGTGAATTTTTAAGTCATTAACCCACAAAAATGAAAAGAAAGAGAAAAAAACCAATAGCATCACAACTGTGGAAGCTGGGAAGCACATGAATGATTGTAAATACCTAACATAACCAAGAAATCTGAATTATAAATCCATAAAGGGACCATTCAGAAGCAATTTATTTATTTTTCTATAGAATCCTGCAAGTCACTAGGCAACCTTGGACCTGGAGTGAAGGACAAGAAGACTGTACTAAAGAGGACTAGCTGAAAACCTGTTCAAGAATCACTCTAGTAATCAAACCCCTTTCTCTGTTTTGATAGACAAGATGATTTCTCCTTCTTTGTTTTTCAAAGCAACTGGACATTTATTCTCTGGACGAAAGAGTTAAAAGGAATAAGTAATAATAGAGTTTCATTACAGGCAAATTAGGCACCATACTTCAGACTAAAAAAAAAATATGAGTATGAATATAAAGGGCATTTATATATACTTAGCCCTCTTCCTTCCCTGGGTTCCTCAGATTACTAAAACAGTAGAGCAAGGTGTTCACTCGCCAAGGAAAGTATTTGAAAAATTTTCTATCAGGAATATTAGTAGCCTAAGAAAAGAAGGAAAGAAAGAAGGAAAGAAAGGAAGGAAGGAAGGAAGGAAGGAAGGAAGGAAGGAAGGAAGGAAGGAAGGAAGGAAGGAAGGAAAGAAGGAAGAAGAAACAAAGAAGGAAG
>NW_006431925.1:2075128-2115315 GCF_000325575.1 Pteropus alecto | reverse complement strand
GCCCAGTGCCTAACAGGCCACGGACGGGACCAGTACTGGTCCATGGCCTGAGGGTTGGGGACCCCTGTCTTACAAGACATTCTGATTTTATTAGGTTAGTTTGGCATCTCAGCTTCAGTACTTTGTTCAACTCACCAGGGCATTCTTATGTGCAGCAAAGGTGAGAATTTCTGCTCACACTGTAAATTTACGCAATGTTATACATTAATTATTTCCCATAAAGCTGGAGGGAAAAAAAAGAAAGAAAAGAAAAGAAAGAAAGAAAGAAAGAAAGAAAGAAAGAAAGAAAGAAAGAAAGAAAGAAAGAAAGAAAGAAGAAAGAAGGAGGAAAGAGAAGAGGAAAGCAGGAGGGGAGAGGGGAGGGGAGGGAGAGGAAGGAGAAATAGGAGAGAAGGGAGAGATAGGGAAGAAAAGAAAGAAAAGAAGACCCATAATAGCACATCCTCACTAAAATATCCAGTTAGATCACCCATAGTAAAGCTCATATCTGCAGTTTCCATTCATGCTCAGTGCTTTCACAAGCTTTACAGTGCTTCAGTCTTAAATGTGAGCAAACAACAAAAGGTAACTAGAAAGTTTTAAAAAGCCACTAATTTGAAAGATGCTAACCAAAACAAAAAAGAAAACGTCTAAGAAAAATCACCTATCTCCACAGCTCTAACTGCCACATACATTTAGTGTGTATAAGAATTGGTTGTAAACTCAAGGTTTGTAGAATATTTGATTATGTTCCTTCATCATGAATTTGTGGCCCTGACCAGGATTTTTTCTCACTTTGACTGGCCTTAATTTTTACACGATATTTATGATTTCTTTTCCCCTCTTTGAGAAAACGTTATAAAAATTATTTTTTAGCAGGTAGTTTACCTTTAGTAATATTTTCAAAATAGTGCTGGGGTAACTTTTATAACAGTAGCATCTCTACAGATTAGACTAGAAAGTGAATTTCTGTCAAACAAATCGGATTTTCGCATTGAATTCTAATTTAATTCAGGGATGCGTTCCCACCTTACTGATGACAATGTGAGGTGGAAGATGCCAAGATTGCAGCTTCAGCTATCATCAGCACAAATCAGGAAGAGTCAGCGATGCAAGCATCAGCTCTTCACATAACATTTTCTTTTTTTGCAGGATGCAACAGATGTGAACAGCAGGGAAACAACTTTTATGTCTCTAGCAGAATTCCATTAATTTAAGTCTTCAGAAACCACATTCCAACTTTGTCATTGATTTTCTAATGTTTTTTGGCAAGTATCTATAATGTGCATTGCCAAATACTGGGAATATATAGGTATAAATTCCTCCAAAAAGTATATGCTATGGAAAATTACATCTTTAAACTCCTTCATTATAAAGAAATCAATTTAGACACAGGCAAGTCAAAATTCATAAAAAGTTATATTGTTCTTAATATCAAATAATTGTGGATAGAAAGACAACTTTTTATAATTCAGTTTTAGAATACATTTTCATATTAATTATCTATTGGAAAGAAAAGAACACCAGGAAGTGCATACTCTAAACCTGTTCGTGTACATGTCAGTTTGGTTTAATTTTTCTCTCAGTTCACATGTTTTAATTGAAACTAGTCTGTCTTTCCAAAAATATTAACAGAACCAGCTACAATTTAACAAAATGGTACTTGAAGTCTCTAACTTTTAGCAATCCCTAGAGCATTTTAAGCTACTCTTTTTTTAAAAAAGCAGAAATACTGAATATTCTGCCCATGTATAGGCATATGGACATCCCCAGTGTCTCAAATCATAGGTAATTCTTCATTTTACCCCCACAGCTTCAGTTAATGCATGTAATAGAAATGGATATTAAAAATCTATTCTCATTTATTGTAATATGAATGCAAGCAGAGAAAACAGTAAAAATCTGCAGTGTCTGCACATTTCCTAGCACTCTGGTTTGTGTGAGAGTAGGAATTATTTATGGATATTCTGGCACAGCTTTCACATTAAAAGGGCTACAAGTATTTCTCCATCAACAACTGCGGGTTTTAAAACGTTTTATAGAGATTTTCATGAATTAACCTTCTTGTAAGTAAAGAGAGAAAAGTCTGCTTTTACATGGATTAAAAGGAATTTGGATGTGTGATGTTGGCATAATAAGTGTTTTATTATGCATTTTTATATTAATTTACTATGTGAATTTATTAAAAAGAAATGGAGGTAGTTATCAGTAGTAGGAAAGATTAGAGACAAAATACTCTGGCATTCAAGAATCCCTGAAATCTTGCATTTATGCCTGTAGTTCTGTATTATTTGTTCTCCACATATGCAGAAACATACAAAAACAAGAAAGTAACAACGTTTTAAAAAACTAGCCTGAATTTTTAAAAATATGCTTAAAAGAGTCAAGTTCTTATTCTTTTAATTAAGAAGTACGTTCCCTGGCCTACTGGAATAAAAGGTAAAATTGATATTCTGCTTTTCACTGATTATAAACTAGGTCAATTTCTATATTTTCATTCCAATTACAGTAGTATTCACTTTTTTTTCATATTGAACTCTAGGTCTATATAATATTATCGAATGTGAATTTGCCTAATCTCTTGTGCTCAGGGATAGAGTCATGTGTTTCTATTAAAGAAAAAAAGACATAAGCTGGTGAGCTTTCCACCTTAATTCTGATTTGAATATTTGTATACCAGTTTAATTTTCATAGGGAATAAACTAGAAATCTATGTAAAACAGGGTATGAAAAAATGGATTGGAACCGGTAAGTAAAATATTTCACAGTACTAGAAAGTGTATAGCTGGGAAGGAGCAGCAATCTTGCTAAAGAAAGATAAAAACCAGCGTAATTGCCAATACCTTTAGTGGTATCTGAGTAAGGATAAGGTGTAGGCAAGTATTCGTAGTATTCGTAGTATTAAAATCTCAGTTTTCTATGGTTCTTGACAAAGAGCAACTACACTTACTGTAAATATGAACTTTCAGGGAACTTCATGATATGGTATTAGAATGAAAGGGCTATTTCCCATCTACATACACTTTAAATTATATAGCATAGGTTTTTACCTGATATATATAAACTCTTTCAAGATATAGTCTGAAAAAAAAAAAAAGACTCGGGAGAGTAACAAAAATATAGCCCAAAGCATTTTGAGCGCTTTTGCTTACCAACTTCTTTTCCTCTTTTGCACAGTTCGACCCACAAAATAAATCCTATGTAAAAATATAGAGTATTCTGTCTAGCTTTTACTGCCTCTATATAGTCAGTTATCCCAAACAGCCCTACCTCAAGCTGGCAGTGTGCATAGACAGCTATCTAAACAGATTTCTTTCTTGGTCTCTCTATTTATATTATAAGACAAATTCTATATGATGTTCCAATAAATATTATCTGAAGAACAATATAGGCTCAGTGTGTGATCTTGAAATAGCATTTGCCTGTTTTGAAGGCAAGTCACTTATGCACATTGTCCATCTTTACCCCCATATTTAACGAGGACAATGGAAATATTTAGATAGCCTTTAGAATAAAATAAATAAATAAACTACATTGTTAGAAAGATATGTATAATGTAAGTTTCAAACAGAATTATATATATTTAATGAACAAATAAACATATATTTGAAGAATGTTTGAAATCATATTTGACATTTGCAGAATTAAAATTAAAGTAAACATGGATGAAGCATCGGTGTGTTTACCTCTAAAATGAACACATTGGATCTGATAGCTCATAGTACAATTTTAGCTTTGACTTTTTCTAATACTCTAATTACGTATTTTCAAAAATGAAAAAAAAATAAGCAAAGAATAATCGTTAGCAAAGCCTAAAGTCACCATAATTTCTAATTTATCTTCTGAATTCAAAGTTCCAGAAGATATAGTTCACAACTGGACATTTCAGCTGTTTACTCCATACTGTTAATTTCAGCCATTATTGTCAAAAAATTGACCTTTACTAAGCAATGGTTCCAGTTTTCATCTGGAGTCCCAACTTTCATTTTCTTCCCACAAATACTTGTTTGATTATAACCAATGTTTCCAGAGGAAAGCCTTCTGAGCTAAACAAGTTCTATATTTTGCTAAATAATTTATATGTGTGCCTTTATTATTATGAAACTCCTTTGCTAAACTAGTTCCTTCCTGAAGAGTCTATATTTTTCTGTTGTCTTGGCATTGATGCTATATCACCTTGAACTTATTTTTTTCAGTCAATATGAAACAAGTAGCTCTAGGTAAAATGCATTCATAGATGGAACTTTAAAAAAATCCCAAGGAATAAATCAAAAGTAAAACAAATAGACTTACTCATTTGAGAGAGAAGATGAAAATAATGTAGAACGTTTCCTTGTTTTCATCCTTGATCTATTTTGGTCACTACTGCTTCCTCTGATTAATTAATTTAATGTCATCAGTTATGGCAAGGATGTAACTTGTGTAAACTTCTCATATAAATGAAAATGTGTGATAAGCACAAAATTATAAAAAATGGAATACAGTCTCAATAACATAAAATATTGTTAAAAACAAATATAGTTGGAATAATAGTAAAACTAATTCTGTTGGATATATCTTGAGCTGGGAGTCCTTTAGAAATATGATAGTTATGAAAAATTCTTTCTTGGGAGATGAAATTTTAGTAACATGAAAGTGTAATAACAAATATTCAATGAATATTCATAGAATTAATCATAGTTGTATCTCTCCAGGAATCAAACTATCAAGCTGGCATCTTCAATAGAATTCTACAAAAAAAAACAAAACTGGAATTGAAGTCCTTTTCAGGTGATGATGTCACCACAATTCAGTAAAAATTTAGAGGCCGGGCAGATAAAGTTATGCAGTCTATAAGAAATGTTCCTTAGATAGCTCTGACAATTTTCATAGCTCTTTGAAATAACTGGAAACATTATCATATGGAACAAATGGATAAATTAGAGATAATCACATAAGGCAAGCATTGGCAAACAGAATATTTAGATTAAGAAAATATTATGAGAAACTCATTCGAAAAACGCACTGATTGGGCTAGAAAAAATTGTTTTTGTTTTAATGTTTCCCAATTTCTTGTCCTAAAATATATATGCTACTCTTTGTATATTTTAGGATTAGACTTTGGCCATGGATCTGTGTTCCTCTCACTGTCCTTCTCTCTGCCTCTGAGAGGAGACCACACTCTGTCCATGGAGTGTTACCCCTTTTCTAATAAACTTTCTACACATTCTACCAAAGGACCCTCATCTCCTTTCTGTGCAAGGCTTGGTCTCCCTGCCACTCGGGGAAATTTGCCCTGTCCTGCATCATCTTCACCAAAATTTTCTTGAATCTAACCTTCTATCATGTAAAGGAAGACAGCAAAATCTCTGAAATGTGACATTTTCCAAATAGAACAATCCAAGAAACCCAATTACCATCTCATTCACTCATTCTTTCTCTCCTTTTACCATTCTTTCCTTTACAGTAACTAAAATCAGAAATTTATAGTCTCAATAGAGCAGCAAGTCTCTAATTATATCCTTTTCCCTTTATGCTTGATGAAACAGATTTCTTCAAATTTCTATCCAGCCTTTGCAAAAATCAGTTACATTTGACTTATACTTTTAAATTGTAAAATTCTGTATTGTGCTAAATTTTAGAGGCAAATGAAGCAGCAAAAGAAAATAGTTTGTGGTTAAAGAGTTTGCAGGATGAATATAATTTGCCCCAAGTGAAACTAGAATGAATATCTATGAGATATTCATCAGTCTTTCTTTTTAGCTCAGTCTCTGACAAATGCAGATAATGTGAACACGTTTATTTTCCAGGTGATCTGGTCAGATACTTGGTAATGGCAGTGGCTGACATTTCTTAGGGAAAAATCTAACAACTTAACTTTAATTGAGTGCACTGCAAGATAGCCACCAACATGATTTTATTTTTCCGAAGATTTCCCAGGATGAAAGAAATGTTCGATAGGCCTGACAACCATAGTGATTGCTTTTCCTCTGGGTAATGAAACCAGCTATATTTCTCTGGCTTTTGCCTGTAGTTCCTAAATGCAAAAGAAAAGCAATTATCACATGAAATATATGCCTAAGGTGCTCTTCCTGCATTAGTCAGTAGGTATCTATTTCTCTTTCATTTCGGAATCTTTTGGAAGGGAAGAAAAATTCCACACTATGTAAGATATGTCCCCTAAATAAATTTGTGAAACTTGGAGGGTTACTTTGAAATCCATTTTATTGACTCTAATCTAGACAGAAGTCGTTTTTTCTTTAATTATAGCAAGAGAGTCTTAGGGGACTAAGACTATTGTCTTAAAGGAAAAAGGCTTAGGAACAAGAAAAGTTCTCAGTCAGTCACCTTCTAACAGTTTTTCTTTTTTTCTTTTTGAAGCTTTAATGTAAATCAAGTACTTGAGACAGGTAATTAACTGACTTGAGGTTTATATAAAAATCTTTACACTCTTTTTTAAATTGATTTATTACTTAAAGATATTTCATAGATGTTTTTGCTTTGCTTCAAGCAGGAAATTTAACTTAGTGTACCACTATTTCCTAACTAATATTCATAAGTGATAAAAATGAAAATAAAAGAAATTACAACCTAGATTTTTGATATTCTATACTAACTCTCAGTCTGAGAATAAAAAAAGATACCTCAAATATTTTGAAGAGAAAAATAATGAGTTTGATTAGATAGTAAAATACTCAGTTTCAATTTTGGCATAATCTATCAATAACTCCATTTTTCACTTATATTTAGATATCTACTCTAGTTGGATCTAATGCAGATTTAGACTATCCAACATCAAATACAAGGTCAGGCAAAAACGGAGTCCTCTATAAACATGTGTTTAATAAATAAACAAAAATTTAAATTAATTTGAAATGTCCACTCAGTATTTATCCAAATACCACATATATTCAAAGAAACACCTGCACATACATCAGAAACTGTACTAAATGCAGAGAACACAATGATAAATGAGATAGACACTACCTTAGGTGTCATGGAACTTACATTTTAGTGAGGATGAAAATTTGTAAAACCTTTTTTTTAAAGACCAAAAATAAAATCACGACTTTTGATAAATTCCATGAAAGTAAAAATGGGGTGGGGAGGTGACTGAATACTTTGCTTAGAGTTAAGGAAAGTCTTACTGAAGAAGTGACTCTCTAAGTTGAAATTTCAAGGAAAAGATGGAGCTAGGCTATGTATGAACTGACAGGAAGAAAAGAAGGAAAGAAGAGTAGGAGAAAGGGAGGGAGAGAGAGAGGAAGGGAGGGAGAAGGAGAAGGAGAAAAGGCATAAAAAAATACTTGCTAATCCTGGAATATTCTTTCTCTAGAATTACTTTTTCCAAGCAATATTCTTCCTATGCAAAGATCATGAGCAAAGAACTGGAAAGGAGTCAGAGATGGAAAAGTGAAAAATAAAGCCCTGGCTTTCACAAATAAAAATATATTCTGTTCTGAAAACTAAGATGAATAAATGTTATGTGGATCCCAAGAAAAATTACACATTTCTAAATATACTGAATATCACTTATAGGAAAAAATTAATCACTGGCAATTAGTATTGGTTCATTAATAACAAATAGACTCAGATTTAACTAATTTCCTAGATTCATTAGGTTATAAAATTGCCAAGTACATATTCTGGATTTCCAAAGGGCATTCAAAATCCTGCAATGCCATCCTTGTGCATAACTGGGAGAATTATGTGTTATGGAATAATAAACTTATGTAGATATGTAACTGGCAATTAGTGTTAATGTCAAATTAAGAGATTTTCTCCAATGATATACTATAGAAGTCTGCCACCCTATCTTTAATATTAAATAAAAAACCCAGATGATGACTTAGGCATTATTGGTAGAGCATCTAAGATCTCTGGGAAATAGAGCATTACTAGCTAGTTAGAATGTCTTTACAGAGAGGATCTTTCTATAACTTTCACCTTCTGGTTCCAGTATGATTATTTGGAGGCACACAGAAAACTCCTATGAGAAAACACAGGTAGGGGTATTTTCAATCTTTCTTCTATGTGACATCCCTACAAACATTTGAAGAAAAATATATTCATGTTCAGTCTTTTTCAGGTCAATCATCCCTTATATTTTTTCCTCTTACTCTTATTCCTGACCACCTTGGTTGGGCTTCTCTATATACATTTCATTTTACTTATATGCAACTTAAAGTATAGTTCGAAGTAAGGAGCACAGTATGCCCATTCTAAGGATGAAATGGACTACCTAAGGAGATGGTCAGCTTTCTGATATTCCAAACTTGAAGCTATATGATGACTGGGAGCTCAGTCAAATACAGAACTCTACAGTTGACATTCAATATTAAATTAGTTTTAGGTGTACAGCGTAGTGGTTAGACACTTATATAACTTACAAAGTGATCCCCCTGATAAGTCTAATATATACCTGGCATCACGCATAGTTATTATATTATTGTTGCTATTTCCTATGTTGTATTTTACATCCTTGTGACTATTTTGTAACTGCCGATTTGTACTTCTTAATCCTTTCACTTTTTTTCACTCAGCCCCCCAACAGCCCTCCCATCTGGCAACTATCAGTTTGTTCTTTGTAGCTATGAGTCTTTCTGTTTCGTTTGTTCATTTATTATTTTTAATTTTTTTAGATTTCACATATAAGTGAAATCATATATTTGTCTTACTCTGTCTGACTTATTTCACTTAGCATAATACCCTCTAGGCCCATCCATATTGTTGCAAATGGTAAGATTTCATTCTTTTTATGGCTGAATAATATACCATTGTATATATGTACTACTTCTTCTTTGTCCATTCATCCACTGATGGCACTTAGGTTGCTTTCATATCTTGGCTATTGTAAATAATGCCGCAATGAACATAGAGATACATGTATCTTTTAGTGTTTTGGATTTCTTCAGATAAATACCCAGACACATAAATCATTGGAACACAATAGAGAGCCAAAAAACCTCACACCTGTATCATCAATTAAGCAATGACAAAGGAGGAAAGAATATACAATGAGGTAAAGACAATCTCTTCAATAAATGGTATTGGAAAAACTGGACAGATTTATGTAAAAAAATAAAATAAAATAAAATAACAATCACTTTCTTACACCCTAAAGAAAAATAAAGTCAAAATGGATTAAAGACTTAAATGTAAGACCTGAAATCAAAAGTCCTAGAAGAAAACACAGGCAGTGAACTCTTTGACATTGTTCTTAGTATTCTTAGTAATATTTTGGCAGGGGGGGAGATACATCTCCATAGGCTCTATGGTCTTTAAGGCCTCTAGCATGTTAAACATCATCCCTCAGCAATGGTTTAGCTTACACAAATTTTATGTGAATGCATGGTTGAACTAAGTATTGTATAATATCTTATCAATAATTTTGCCAAACAAATGCTATTTTGGATTCACAAGTATAGAAAAAATCAATTAAAAAAAATCAGGTTATACAAATAGCTCTTAATTAAAAATTCTACCATTAATCTGCTGTAGTGTAGCCTTTTTCATTGAAGTTGTGTTATTCTTAATTTGTAAAAGCAGCTTCCTGCATAGTATACCCATGATTTGGGTTAATGAATTATCTCTACCAAAGTATCTACACTGGCATTTGCCGGGATGACTGAACCTATTACGGATGTGGCAGAGCAATTAAAAAAAAAAAAAATATATATATATATATCTCAATGCTATTATTTCTTCTCTTTACCACACAGTGAAATTATATATAGTTATACTAAATGCAGGTGTGAGAACTTTTCGAAAATAGATTAAGTGAGAAAATGTGACTTTAATATAGAAATAAATCATGTATCTTGAGTTTAGTCTCTAACTTACTCTTTATCTTGATTTCCTCATCTTTGAATTATACTTTGACTCTGTTATCATCTTCATTCTAGTATAGTTTTGCAATTATATCTTATCTTTAACCCTTTCCCGTTTATAAAAACCCTTTCCCGTTTAGAAAAAATGTGAAGCTTGCTGCCAGTATTAATTTAATTTCACATAAACACGCTCTTTGAGGCTAAAGCAAATCTGGTTTTCAAGGTGAAAATAAAATATAAAAACTGTTCTTAGAGTTATTTCTAAACAGAAATTGTCTCTAATCCTAATATAACAGAAATGTATACATAAACCGGATTCATCAAATGAATCTTCGGCTAACAACTGTTCGAGAATGATGTTAACACCATGCGTAGGAATGCTCCGTTTTCTACGTTTGCAATTTCAGCGATAAAGAATTACTATATTTTGTAAATGTAAATACCACTACTAAAACCAGAATGCTATAAATAGAATGATGTCATTTGTTTCCAAAGACTATCGATATACTTAGGGTGATGCGAAAATAATAATAAAAGCGTGATATTTTGTGGCAAACTTTGGGGGTAATGTTAGAACTGTAATGTGCGAATTATCTTGGAGTAAACATTGCAGCCACAAATGCTGCCAGCAAGTATTCTCAGGGCAAATGGAAAATGGGTTAAATGGTGGAGGAATAAAGATATGAATGAGGAAATGAATGACTACGTGGATAATTGATGGAATGAATGCAATGAGTAGCTGGTGAGAGGTGAAGTTTAGGAAAAACAGAGACTCGGAATTTCACTGAGTAATTCTTACAAACCAAATATAGCTAAATTCACTTAAATTTGTAATAGTTAACGCCATTAGAGGTGTATTTAAGGTTGCCAGAGAAGATCAGGAGCTCGAAGGGTCGGTGGAGACAGATATATGATTGTTATCCAGTGTAGGCTCAGCACACATAATCTCAGAACCATGGATTTTATAAACTCCTGAAATCCTGAGAAAAATAAGATTCTGATAATCATCTCGAGAATTAAAAAATATATATATTGCACTGTGAGTATTTGAGAATGATGTGTGAATTGTTTGAACAGCAAACTGATTATAAGATTGTCCTCATCATCATAATAATTGAGAACAGCTTGATAACAATGCAGTTTGTGAATTTAAAAGCCAAATATATATCATGTATTTTATATCTGTAATTGCTTTTACTCATACAAACACTGAAAGACAGGTATCTTTACCCCCATTTTTAAGTAGTATTTATCACTGTAGTTAGTTGAAAATTGGTAGTATTTATCATCGTTGTTAGTTAAAAATCCACCGTACCACACACAATAAAATACCTCCAAAAGTAAAAATTACCTATCATAATTAAAAGAAGTGAAATTTGCCTTGGTGTTTCTCCTCCAAAGGAACCACTTCAAAGTTTTTGACATACACTATTGCATATTTCTTTTTAGGATTGCAAAATTGATATTTCTTATAAATTAATAAATAAATTCAGATACAAGCATCTTTGCATATATACACACATATACTTTTTCAAAGTATACAATGGAATCAAACACTGTATTCCTTGATTCTTTTAAAACCTAAAAACTTTTTACGTACATCTTTCCAGATTATTCTATATACATAGACTTATTCCTTTTAACTGATTTAGTACATTGTATGTATGTATCATACTTTATTCAACCATCTTCCCACTGAAGTCAATTTAGGCAGGTTCAATTTTTATTAAAAACAAGATGCAACAAATGTATTTCTCAATATTTTTATTTTTCATGCTATTATTTTTGTAGAACAGGTTTTTAAAGAATTGTCAGGTCATAAGGTTTGGGAAATTTTTATAGATAAAAGTTGCCTTTTAAGATATTGTATTGACATATTACTATGAAAACTATATTTCTCCCCACCCTTTTCAAAAATAAATGTCATTAAATTTTTCTTATCAATTTTGCTAATTTGTTAGAATAACAAAAGTGACAACCACTACTGTTTGTAATTAGTTTTAGAGAGACAATTCCTATTATTTAAAGTCAGCAGGCAGGTATGTAAACAGTCCACAGATCTGTGTTCTACGAATGGATATAGAAAACAAGAAAATTAGATTTATCCTGTTGAAATGATTTTTTGACTGACTGACAACAGACAGTGTGCTTATCAAATAGCAGTGAACAATGAAATTATCAAAAGTTTATCTGTCTTTGATATCTCAGAACCTTTTAGTATCCCTCCCATTATTTCCTTTTGAGAGGGTTAGATCTAGGTTTTAAAACACCAAGGTATGTGGATATAATCTTATACTTCCCACACCAAAATTATTAATTTTTATCTTTGAGATGTTTATAATTCAATGATGAATCTCATATGTAAAACAAATAAAATTTTAAAAATTTAAACCAATGCATATGGGCATTGTATAGACTTCATGGATACAGAAGAAGCAGGAGAAAGTTTGAAGAGTTGCAAAGCCCTAAAATGAACAGGAAAGCTAAGGATATGTTTTTGTTTTTTAATTACAAAAAGCACCTTCAGATCTTCAAGATGAGCCCTGTTATCACAGATAGCTTTATAGGAAGTAAGAAAATTGTGTGATCATCAGCAAGTAAGATAAACTCACTGTGGATAGTAAATTAGGAAAGATAAGAAAGCAAAGTTTACCACACAAAGAAAAACTGATAAAAGGAAGAAGACAATCACTTTCCCTTAACACTGGTCACCAACAAAGAGAGCGAAAGAAAAGCATTAAAGAACTGTTTAGCACTAGGATTGCAGCTGTATTTACTATGCACCTTATCTTTGTTGCTATTCTGCTGGCAGAATTTGACCTAAATGACCACCTTTTAGAGATATAACAATGATTTATATACACTTAAAAATCACATAAAAACTTTTTTTCACACAACTAGCTTGTATTTTCAGAAAATTAAGATTATTTCCAAATATAATGCTATCAAGTCGAGTCTACAGGCAAAATGTATATACCTTTGTAAAAAAAAAAAAATCTGTATTATCCAAATTGCCTATTTAGTGAAGAGTAGAAACCCTCAAAAGCCTAAGAATGTGCAATATTTCTACATGTAGACATAAACAAAATATATATATAGTTTTAGCCATTAAACCTCTCATCACTTTGATGCCAAATATATACTCACAAATTAGTCATGTTACTTAGCTCTATTTCAAAACTGAAGTTTCCTTGCTGCTAATCTGAGTCTGAATTTATGCTCTGGGCACACAACTTAAAAACAACAATAACAACAAAAAAACCCTTCTGATGTCTAAAGTTCTTGTACTCAAGGATCTGACTTAAAACCCACGAAATATCAAGTCTTTCTGGGATGGAATATTTATCCTCTGAACAAGGCCACTTCAAGGATTGTGGTCCTGCATCTAAATCTAAGTTCTATGGCCAGACCTTCCTAATAGCCCACATCTTAATTCTGTAAGGATCTGTGAGTATCACTTACTATGAGATTCTTAGTGACCTCTTACTGATCACCAATGGCTAAGGTAGAGTAACATCATATGAACTACAGAGTATTTCAAATTTAGGACATTTAATTAATCTAAGGATTATTTCCTAAACTCATATTCTTACTCTATCAATACAAACTTTTCTTTTTCAATTACACTGAGGAGTAGATTGCTTTAAAAGGGGTGCATCTTAAAATTTAAAGTAACAGAAAATTTCTTTCAGTATTCTAAGGCAAAGACACTTAATAAGAAGCTTCGACCAATCAGAGCTGCTATACAAATTGATGAGGCTTATCTGGACAGTTCTTCCTACTGATCTCTACGGAGACCATGGAGCCATGGAGCAATGGAAGTGCCACGGATAGCCAGCTCTAAGAAAGATTAACACTTCCCTCATCTTTGCCTCTATCTGCCCTTGGTAAATTGTGCGAAGGAAATTATTTAATAATTTCCTGGTGCACTATCCACCTGTAGAACAAGTAAAATTTTTTTGAGGGGAAAGATACATGTTTAAATGTCAAACTAATAATATAAGAATATAAATTTGGTACTGTGAACCAAAGCCCAGCACAAATATGAAAAGTGAGGTAGAGAAGACAGTAGGTGTCGGGAAGGGATATATGAGTTAGCATTCACAGGTGATTACCCAGAAAACCAAGGCCCATGTAGTATGATGCAAGCTTATGGTAGCACTGCATGGATTTCAGATCATGCAGTCCATGTGTGCTTCGAAAAGTTAAGAGGACTGAATGAAAAGAACATATTCCAAACTTTCATAATACAAGCACATAAAAGAGTAAGTGCCTATACAGACTATAAATGCTTTCTTAGAATTGAAGTAATTCCACTTTCTCCAAAGTACTCCATTTCAAATGGCTAGTGTAGGCACATTCTTTATCTTCAATACTACTTCATTTATTTTAGGCAGTCTAACAACTGTCAGATATTTTAGAAATAGTGCTAATATGGGCAAATACTAAAAAATCTTTAAAGCTTAACAAGTGGAAAACTTTATAGAGTGTGAAAAAATCCTATTCCATTCATATCTTCATTTTTCCCCTGGCGATTTTTATGTTAGAATGACTGCTGTGATTTTAATACTAATATAATCTATTCATCCAGACCTAGGATAGAGAGTGATTAGAGTTTTAAAATAATACACAAAATTCTTTATTAGAAAGATTTACGATTGTGAGAAAATCTTTAAGTTGCAGCTCTTTCATTCTCTAAAGATTTATACTTCACGTATCCCTTATTCGACTTTAATGGATTAAAGACAGAAATTAAAATAAACACATAACATTATTAGTGCATTAAATTTTCTTGACTTTGGGCAATAACTAGAGACAGGGGTTAATTTTATTTCAGGCTCATAAATATTCCCTCGCAAAATTCCAATACAATTACAATAGGTTTGATAGGAGGAAATTGAGCATACAGGCTTTGTTTTGTTTTAATTATCTGCCAAACATTTTGAAGTGAGAACATCTCCAATAAAGAATACTGCTTAAGGATAAATTTCTTGATTAAAGAGATAAATTTAGAACAAATATCATTAATCATTAATCACTGAGTCAATTAAAATCTCATAGGTCTCTTCATATAGATGCACATATACCCGAAGTATATTTTTGAGCACTTGTGATAGAGTGGTGCTAGAAAATAAGTGGTGAATAGAGTTGGATATAAAACTTGCTTCTGCCTTTCAGAAACTTACATTCTAATAAATTTAATACTCCCAACCCTTAAAGAATACATAATCTATTTAGAGTGCTAAACTTAACACGAGTGAACAAAATTACAGAACAAATAGTTTAGTATAGTGTAGCAAAAAGCATTGAGTGCATAGAAATTCAAAATTTTGCTGGTTTGTTAGAGGAGGCTTCATAGAGGAGGTGAGACCTGAGTGAACTTCAAGAATGTCTAAGATGTGGAAAGGCTAATGTCAATAGAAAACACTTTCTTCAAAGTAGGCAGTAAGGGGTGAAAGTGTATAACCTAAACGTAAAGGACAGGAGGAAATTCCAACGGTGTAACTGAAAGATGAGATGAGTTAGAGAGTTAGTAGGAAATAAGGTTGAATTAGTGGAGCACATACCAGTTTATTATTATGTTCAGTTGCATGTAACAGAGGCTTGCAGTGGCTCAGCCAAAGAATAGATTGTTTTTCCCAGAAAACAAGAAATCTGGAGGTGGACAGTTCAAGGATAGTTTGGCAGCTCTAAAACACCGTTAGAGCCTGGAACCTTCTCTCTGTTCAGCCAATGTACCAATTTTAGCCTGCTAGTTACAAAATAATTTCTATACTGCAAGCAGAGTATCTGTGTTCTAGGCAGATGAAGGGTAAAGAAAAATCTATCTTTCCTATAAGCTTCAGGTAAACTCACCTCTCATTATCTCAACTCATGTCATATGGTTATCTCCATGTACAAGGGATCTTGGAAATCATGTTCTATTTTATTTTATTTTCAGCTGGCCACAAAGAAATGCATCAAAGAAAAAGAAATAAGGGAAAAATATGTATATTGAGAAAGCAATATGTAGTATCTGCTTAAGATAAGTCCAAGAGTTTCAAAAAAATAAAAAAGATCCAATATGATAAGTAGTAATAAACTATTATAAGTTTCTTAACAAGGCAATTTGGCAGTAAACCAATGCTTCATATAACTAAATTTGACAGTTGTAATATAGAAAAAAGGCAATCATAGAAGAAGGAAGGAAAATGATCTAGAACAGTGGAATGAGAGCCTATGTATGTGTACTAATAATAGAAATGGGGAAATAATAGTGGAAATATTTCCATACCTGAATAGGATGCTATTTTATATAGATGTTGAAGAATGGGGAAAAGTAAACATTACGCATTTTCCAGCCTGTTAAAGTTTAAAATAGTGCTTGTAAGACCAGTTTCCTGATTTGAAAACTAAAACACAGGAAAGGTCAGAGATGTGTTCAGACCTTGTGTCACAGATGACACCACACTGACCAAAGTCATTTCCTAATTCTTAGTCCAGTACTATACCACTGTCACATACCATTTCCATGATATATTTTATTGTATTACATATATATATATATACACACATTATATATAATATATAAATTTTAATAAGAATGTATATTTTATAGATATAATAAATACTTTGAAGTGCATAAAGAATACACACATTATATATAATATATAAATTTTAATAAGAATGTATATTTTATAGATATAATAAATACTTTGAAGCTGCATAAAGATTAAGAACCTAGAGTCTAGTAAATTTCAGTTTATTTGCATTGTTATCTCTATATTATAAAACAGTTAAAGTGTACTTCTACTATATTACAAGAAAATTGCAAAAAATTACATCTCTCTCTTGCAGAAAAAAGTAAATGAGATATGATACATGGGTTCCCTATAAAAATCTAGCAAGTGAAGAGAATTATTGTGTACTGATCTAGATTGAGATATTTATCACAGAGAAGTTGTTCTAACCAGATAAATTCTTATAGAAAGGTTATTTTAAAAGTCATGGTGTTAGCTCTTTGATAAAAATTCATTCACTCATATAATATTTACTTTATTAAAGTATTACCTATATTCACCAGCCCTATAGCACGCTCCCCATCTCTCAAACTGTCCAGCCTGACCCATTTACTGCAAAGAGAGAAAACCTTTCACAGAAAACATATTTTACTATCTAGGTCTTCCTGCTACAGAATCCAACTAAAGTAGCAGAAGACCATTGATTCCCCATCTTCCCCAAATCCTGTGCCCACCTTACATTCATTAAAATTGACTTCTGCTATTTTCCATTTTCTTAGATCTTGGCTTAAGAATGGGTCAATAAATTTGCATTAACATGCTACTTTCAAAATGACATAATTATCTTCTCCTAGATAGCATTTTCTTTTAATCATAAATATTAATGGAATAGATAAAATGAGATTTCAGACTTAAAAAGAAAGTAGTAATTGTGTATCTTTTCAGGTGTAATCCTAAATAACACATTCATTTATGCAATCAACATGTATTTCTAGGTCATCTACTACATCCCAAACATCAGATACAATTGTAAGAAACAGTGGACAAGGCCTCTGCCCTCATGGAGTTTAAAGTGTGGTTTGAAACTAGCTGTTAAAAACACAAAGATATATAACGTTCCAAACTGTGATAAATTATGTAAATATAAAGGACGGGCTTTTAAGAACAACCACAAAGCTGAGATTCAGGGAACAGAAGAATAGAGATTTACTCATAAATGTTTCTAAATTTAAGTATATAAGTTTTTCTTTTACCAAAACTTCCACTTAATATGTACATCTGGTCTTTTCTACTTCAAACTCTGGTATTGAATAGAAAACTTATACATCTATATGAACATCTTAGATTTCCAGCTAAAACAGTTTTCCTAGAAGTGTATAATTCATTCTGAAGACTGTGTATGGATTAAAGCTTATGAAATTTAGAGGGTGAAGATGAATACAGAGTATTTTTTAAAGTACAGAGTATTTTTTAAAGCCCATGCTGGAAATAATTATCCTGGGATTGATAGCATATCTTAGACCACCAGTTAGAATTTTTCCAGAGTATTTTTTAAAGCCCATGCTGGAAATAATTATCCTGGAATTGATAGCATATCTTAGGCCACCAGTTAGAATTTTTCAAGAGCATAAACTCTAGAAAGCATAATTTCTTCACCCGTTCATCAATGATGACTATCATTTTTAGAAAACCATGTCTTTTTAAAGTTCTTAATTTTAAGTGAGTTTGGAGAAGTAAACAAGCCACAAACATAATTAAGGACTGGCAAATTGGTCTTTTGAGTAAATGATAAGAGTGAAGGAATTGAAATAATTTAGCTTGCAAGAAAGAAAATTTAATGTTAATTTATTAACAGTCTTCAAATGTGTAAAGAATTAGCAAGGAGAAGATGGTAACCAGGTGTTCTTGATCTCTACAGTGGAAGAATGAGATTCAATCAGCTTAAAGTGTGGAGCTAGAGAGATCAAAGATGGATGTAACTTTCGGAAGATAAGAGAAAATAAGCACAACGGCAGACCACCAAAGGAAATTATGCATCTGCCTAATACTGTTTAGAGGCAGATCTGTTGGAGGGGCCCTCCACTTTATAACTCTTTAATTATTTGCATACAACACTGGGAGCAAAATTTCTTGGGAGGAGATTAACAAGAAGCCAAACTAGTAATAAGACTTAAGCAATCAGAGGAGGAAAAAAAGCAACAGATTTCAAAACACCAAAAATGATTTCATATTTTTCTCTTAGGAAACAGATAGTAGTTGAATCCAAAATTAGCTGAGTTCATATCTTAAAATTTAATTTCGTAACTGTAATATCCAAGGTAATTTGGAATTTAACTCCTTCCCTAGCTACCAATATAAAAGAAACTTGAATCATAAACTCTGGATATCTGAGCATTTCTTCAACAGATTTTAGATCTTGCCAACACATAACATATACACTTAAAGCTGAGCCTTTTAGAAAAAACCTTGATAACATTAAACTAGTTTCTCATTCCTTTTTAAATAGGCGGTTAAGAAATGAAGTAAATGAAGCAAAATAGGACCATGAACAATTCAGACACAACAAATGGAGATTATCTACTATCACTCGAAGCTTAATGTTAATGATAATAGCAATTATAATAATATTGTGTACTCATTGTGTACCAGGAAATGTGATACATATATATTTTATTCTATCTTCATGACAACTTCATGCATTGAGTACTTCCATTACCTCTAACTTACAGATAAATAGATGAAAAGATAATTTGTCCAAAGTCACATATAGACTAAGTGATAGTCTCTGAATTGAACACAGGTCCTTTTGCTTCCTGAGTACAAATTCTCAACTGGCATGAAATACATTTACCAAAATCTAATAAAGTTTATACTACTCTGTTGTAGAGAAGTTTTCCAAGACAAAGTCCTTCAGTTATTTAGGTACTGAAAATGATTATTTCTTGAAAGAATGAAAGGAAAGTAAAATTAAAATTTATTATGATCTATTTATTAGTTTAATATGGGTCCTAAATTAAATTTTGTGAAACTGAATTATTCAATTGATAGGATTATTATTTGCCACCTGTCAACTTTTGAAACATCTTATGGAAATTAATTGAGATGAAGATTTTAATTACTCTAATGCATAGCACAAAAGAGACATGGTGAGAGTTAAAGGGATGATCAAATATTTTGTAAAAAATAAGCAGTAAGCAAAAAGAACTGGTTTTAAAAAACAGATTAAAGACTAATTAAATATATAAAACTTCACTATACTTGGAATAAAAAACTTATTTCTTCGACTTAATATTGTCTCTATAATCTTCCCTACAACCATTCTTCATTACTGTCACTATCCTTAATTAAGCCTTTGAAAACATATATAGACTATTTTTCATAAAACTTATCTCTTTACTTCCAATATATTCATTGTTTACTTATATTTACACACTATTCTTGGATTAATTCTTTTGAAATATGGTTATAATCACACTCCACTGCTCAAAATTTCTGATGGTTTTTTATTGCCATCATAAAATATTATTATAATTATTATCATTATCGATATCAGCTTTTTCTTTTACTGAGCACTTTCTATGTGCCAAGAACTATGATAAACACTTGTACATTATCTCACTTTATCCTCACAAATACGTTGAAATTTTTGTTATTATCATTATCTTATAGATGAGAGACTCAGGCTCAGGGATGTGTCTGTAGGTGGACCAAAAGCCTTAAGACAGACTTTAGATTCAAACTAACTTTTGCTCTGCTCCTACCAGAATACACTTCTAGCTTTTTCTTCTGGCATCTAAAACCTTAAATAATATGTCTCAATGCCCTGGATTTCATACAACTCTTCTTTAAGCATTGGCACATCCTTCTGCTAAGCTCTTCTGATGAGTATGGCCTTGTCCCTTCAATTCAAAGAAACTGAACATTTTTCTGAACAATAATATGACTATGTGCATATTTTTGTCATTAATTACTTTTCATAGTTGTCTAATTACTTAGCTCATCTCTTTTAGAAGGCTAAAACATATTATAACATCAGGATCAGTGTCTAACTTAATACACATGCTTTATAGAGAGTAGCATTGTGATTTGCTGAAAAGAATTGTTATATTTTTTTCTGAATGAATGAATGAAATAGACTAAAATTATTATCAAAATTTTAGTTAGGCCTTAGAAAATACTGACAATAAGAGGTGAGAGATGTTGAGTAGTTACTAAGGAAAGAAGCAGATTTTTGTCCTCTGAGGATCTTAAAAAACAGGATATTTTTTTACCTTCCATGACAATTTCATCTTAAGAAGGGGATAGGATTTAAAGCATCTAAAACTGTCTTTCAATTATTTAACTTTATGCACAAATGAAGAAATTCGGGTCCACTAGAATTAACTAAGCAGAAAATTTAGAAGAAAACAGCTCCTAAGAATATATTTCAACATTTTTTTTTTCTTCCTTTTTTGGTGAGTGATATGAGAGCCTCAGTCGATTTAGAGAAATTTCCAAAAGTCTGGCTAGAATTTATTCACTCACTTAAATCTTCAGGAATAAATTTGACATTCCATAAAAATTTTATATCCAGGTTTGAGTTTGGAAAGAAAGGATGAGAAGATAACTGCTCATGTCATTTTATCGCTTTCCCTCTTTCTGTTCAAGGCAGAAACATAACCATATGAAATATAGGACACAGGAAATAAATTAACTATGGTAATATAGGTTGTAAAATTCTAAAATCATTTGCAATGCAGTCTGAGGCTATGGGGGAAAGTAGGAGTTATTTTACTGAAACTATTGAACCCATAGACTCCTTGTCTCTTTCTTTGCATAGAGATATTGCTGAGAGTATAGTGCAGAATGATGATGAAGTAAAACTAAACGCAAACCTCTACTGGGTTCCTGATAGGAAAACATGCCCTAGTCACAAGTAATAAAGTAAATACAGAAGCTGCAAAAATCCATCACCAGAGGAAAACAATAATTTAAATGAGTGATAAAAAAAGGCATTTCATCTATGCATGATAAGAAACCACTGAATAAAACAAATTACATACTACACCAGAATGACTCTGTGCTCAAAGAAATTGCAAACAGCTTATGAGAGAGAAAACCAGAGATTCAGAAATGAATGTCCCTCATATAAAGAATGCAAATGTTCTTTGCTTGAAAAACCCACCCAGAGTATTCTACAATTGGAGCAACTGTACACAAGGAATACCTGGCCATTAGTAATGACATTTAGCCATTGGATGGCATTTTAGATAAGAGAAGAGTACCATCAATGAGGCAATAATTTTCCATAAACAAACATGCCTGGCAAAGCATCACCTACATTATACCAGTGTCTCCAAGTTACTGTTTCCTTTGTTGAAATATTTAGACAAATATGGAATGTCTTTTGCTATTTAGAATAATATTTGTTATTGATATTTGTTAAGAATATTTGTTTCCATTACGGAAAAGGAAGAATAGAAATATTTAATGATTTTCTATACTACACAGTAAGTCAGTTTTTGTTCCCCAGACACAACTCAGATCTCATGAACTCCTCAAACATTAACTGTTATAACAACATGTTTGTATCATTTTGTTTCTGTTACTTTTCTGTTATGTTATTAGTATTTTTAGAGGAGTTCTTACAATTTCATCATCTAAAAATTTAAAAGTTTATAAATTGGAATGTTCTCATGTGATCATATATTTTAAATAAATTGTTGAGATTAATAGATAATCTACATCTGTACTAGATAGTAAGATCTAGGTTTCGGTGATATTGTGTATTGAGCAAATCACTATGGGTAATGTCGAGCATGAAAAACAATAATAACCAATTGAAGAATAAAATTCTGGGACTTTTTTATCATTTATTAATATGGAGAAAAATGAGAAAAATCTCTGAGGAAAAAAATTAAGTGATTCAAAAGAGTTGTGTCACTTTATATCCTTTGACCATTACCTCCCTATTTCCCGCTCTCTCCAAACCCTGGAAATCACTATCCCCACTTCTAAGGGTTTGTCTATTTTAGATTCCACACATAACTGAGATCATACAATGTTTGTATCTGCTTTATTTCACTTAGCATAATGTCCTCCAGGTCTATAGATGTCACAAATGGCAGAATTTTCATCTTTTTTAAAGGCTGAATTGTATTGTATGTATATAGCATATTTTCTTTATCCATCCACCCATTGATGGAAACTTAGGTTGTTTCTATATCTTGGGTATTGTGAATAATGTTGTTATAGTCATAGAAATACATATATATATCTTCAGGATCCTGAGTTCATTCCCTTTAAATATATATCCAGAATGGAATTGCTAGATCATTTGGCAGTACTATTTTCAATTTTTTGAAGAAATTTCATACTGTCTTTTTGCAATGGCTGTACCGATTTACATTCCCACAAGCACTGTACCAGAGTTCGGTTCCCTTTGTTCTATATTCTCTCCAACACTTATATGTTTCTCTTTTTTCTTTCAATAATAGTAATCTTAACAAGTGCAAGGTAATATCTCATTTTGGTTTTGTTTCGTATTTCTCTAATGATTACGATGTTAAGCATACTCTCACATACCTGTTGGCCATTTGTATGTCTTCTTTGGAGAAATGTCTATTTAGGTCTTTTGGCCTATTACTATCAGGTTATTTGGTTTTTGCTCTTAATGTGTAGGAGTTTCTGATATATTTTGGATATTAATTCCTTGTCAATATATGGTTTGCTAATATACTTGAACCTTGAACAACAGGGGTTTGAACTGCACTAGTCCATTTATACATAATTTTTTTTTCTTTTTGCAATTGACCAGCACAGTTCAATTGACCTATGCAGTTCAAACCACTGTTGTTCAAGGGTCAGCTCCGAAGTTGGGAATCCACATATGTGTAGGACCGACTTAAGTTACACACAGATTTTCGATAGCGTGGGCAATTGGCGCCCCTAACCCCCTGTATTGTTCTCGTGTCAATTGTATTTTTATCCCCATTCTATAGATTGCCTGTTTGTTTTGAGGACTGTTTTCTTTGCTCTGTAGAAGCTTTTCAGTGATGTAGTCCCACTTTTGTTACCTGCGATTTTGGTGTCATAGCCAAAAACTTATTGCCGAAACCTTTGTCAAGGAGCTTTTTCCCTGTTTTTCTTTTTTTACCTAAGAGTTTTATGGTTTCGGGTCTTACATTTAAGTCTTCAATTCATTTGGAGTTGATTTTTGTTTATGATATGACATATAGGTCCAATTTCATTCTTTTCAAGTGAAGATTCAGTTTTCTCAACACTATTTAAAAAATTATACTTTCCCCATTTTGTATTTTTGGAGCCCTTCTTGAAGATTAGTTAACTGTATATGTGTGGGTTTATTTCTGGGTTCTTGATTCCATTCCATTGGTCTATGTTTCAGCTTTTATGCCAGGACCATACTGTTTTCATTACTATAGCTTTGTGATATAATTTGAAATCAGAAAGTATGTTCTTCTTGCTCAAGATTGATTTGTCTATTCAGTATCTTTTGTGGTTCCACATGAATTTTATTTATTTATTTATTTATTTTAACTTAGCTTCCGAGACCAGACGGGATTGGGCATGTTCAGGGTGGCATGGCCATAGACTCCACATGAATTTTAGAATTGCAATATATATTTCTCTGAGAATGCCATTAAAATTTTGAAAGGGATTGTATTAAATCTGTAAATCACTTTGGATAGTATGGACATTTTAACAATATTAATTCTTCCAATTCATGAACATGGAGTATATTTCCATTTATTTTTGTCTCCAAGTTTTTCACCATAGTTTTATAATTTTCAGTGCATAGATCTTTTATCTCCTTGGTTAAATTTATTCCTATGCCTTTTATTTTTTTCGATTGTAAATGGGATTTTTTTCCTATTATCTTTTTCAAATAGTTCATTCTATTTGTAACTTTACTGAATTTGTTTATCAGCTACAACAAAAGACAATTTTAAACCTTCCCTTCTGATTTGTGAAAGCACAAAAACAGAACAGATTAAAATGGAAAAATATTTACAATAGCATAAATCACAGTCTTACTCTCCAGCTTCAAAAGTACATATATATTTTATAAATAAAAAAATTATGAAATACAACTAAACAAAGCCCTATCAGAAGACTAGAGAGTTTGAGAAAGCCCTATTAGCCTCTTTCTGAACATTGTACATAAGTTTGGCAACAAAAACATTTGCCCTTGACACTGGAGCAATAATTACAGCAATTTGCAATGAAGGGTCAGGCCATTGGCAAGACATTGGAGGAGCAATGCTGTCTCATGCACAAAAGTAAAAATTCTAGTGTCTGATGGTACATCTCACTATACCCTTGACCCACTGAGACAGGATTTGAAGAACTAGAGAATTACTAGAGAACTAGAGAAGCACTAGAGAATTACTAATGAAAAATCAAAAAGAAAAATGAGTATAAAACCAAAGTTTTAGAAATATTTATTATTAATAGAGAAGCACCAAACTCAATAATCAAAAGAGCTAACAGAGAAAAGAGTTATTAGAACAATAAAAATGTAAAGAAACTGTAAATAATATATCTAATGGGTTAAAGAGAACATTAAATCCATGATCCTGTAATTATAAAAAAGAGATTGTGGATTTTAGAACTAAAAACATAAAATCATTTGCATATAAATACCTTAGGAACAGCTGAAAAAGATGAGTAACTTAGAAATTTTAAATGGAAATTTTAAATGGAAAAATAAGATGAAAACCTCAAAATAATTAAAATTACTAAAAATAGACTCACAAGTAGTTTTAGAAATTCCACCTACCATCTATGATGCAGAGAAAGTGCAAGGGAGAAAATTATCATAGTTATATAAGAGCTTTTAATAATAAAGGTAATTTTCTACAAATTTTCTACAAATCAAGATATCTCATGGTATGGAGAAGGAAGCTAGGAGATAGAGAACCTTCAGCTTTAGAATTTTCAGGAGAAGCAAAATAAAAATCAAGACATAAAAATATTGTTTTAAAATTTTTAAATAAATTTTAATAAAATAGCAGATTAGGAATAACTAAATATAGAAATAATAAAGTAAAAGATTAATCTGAAGAAATTCTCTAGAATCTAATATTAAAATATAAACTAACCAAATTAAAGAGAGATTAAAAATATAAAAAACAGAATGAGAAGATCTAAAAAGAGGTCTTGGAGAAACTAAGGCTGAAATAAAAGAATAATTTTTATAAATAATGATAAGAATTTCCAAAATTGCAGAAAAACATGAATTCTTAGATTTGAGAGAGAAATACACAAGCAGGATAGAGACCTAGACAGATATTAATATAACTACAGAAAGCAAAGAAAATAACAAATTCTGAAAGTAGCTGAAGGGAAAAGACAAATTATCTATATGAAAATCTATAGTGAAAGCAGATATTTAACATGAGTTCATGAACAAGAATCTTTACAATGAGTTTTTTTTTATTACTAAGTAAAAAAGGGAGATAACCTAAAATGTCCATATTCAGGAAATCTAGTAAATAAATATTTGAATATACATGTAATCTCACTCTGCATAGCCATAAAAATGAAAAAAAAAAGAGCTAAAAGTACCAACATAATAAAAATCATTTTATGCAGATTTATAAGTATTCATAAAGGTAAATAAAGTGATTATAAATATATAAGCCTGGACTTTTAGGAATATCCACATTAGTTTAGTGAAGCTTCAAACTATGCAAGCACATGCTATTTGAAGAAGGGGTGAGGTTATAAAAAGTTCAGCCAAAAAGCAAAGGTTACTCTGTTCTCCTCCAGAGTTGCCCAGGGGAGGTAGGGCGCTGGCTAGCAGAAACAAGTTTCTGGTCAGCCTAACAGACTCCACCCTACAGTGACCACAGAAGCATCTGTTTTGCAGCACTTCATAGCTTCAGGCATTAAGTTCACTCAACAAACACTCCTCCCAATTATATTTAATTTGAAGGAGAAATGAAGAAGGAAAAAGACTAAAATGAGATGGGAATAAAAGTTGAGGATTTCATTATCAATATTATTTACTTTTAGAGAGTGCCACGAACATATGTACTTGCTTAGGAAAAAAATGTTGCATAGTGGATGGGGAAAGGCCTGTGGAGAGAAAGAAGGTAATGAATGAATCTACAGAATAAGTAGACAATGTTTCCTCTAAAATTTGCAGAGCCGGCAGAACAAAGGAAATGAAAAATTGAAAATGCCATTGAAGTTAGGACACGCCACTGAGAAAGTTTATATATTATATCCATTTTTTGGAAGTGAAGTAGGAAATAATCAGTTACTTTTAGAAGCAGGGGTAGGGATTATGAGAAAAGCAATACAGGTATTCTCACTTTCTGAAAGTTTGAGTTACACCACTTCGCAGAGTAGTGTAATACAAACTTTCAGAAAGTAGGAAATATTCTTTGCTTTATGCCATTTTGGCTTATGATAGGTTTCATGGGAACGCTCTACTTTCAGGTAGTCGGGGAAACTTGTAATGATCAATAGCTATATGGGAACAAGGAACAAATACAAAGACAGTTGAGGAATGCTAAAGGCCTAACTGAAGATAGAATATACTTTAATAGCTCAATCAACAAGGGAAAATTCTTTTCTAGAAAGTAATTGCTAGTTTTGTCCCAGGGTTGGGTGTGAGTAGGGCAAAGGAAAAAGAAAGAAAAATAATAGGGCGGGGAGAGGATAAAAACGTTAGCTAGAAATTGGTTGACATATGATTGAATTATAGAAAATCCACTAGATAAGAAAAGAAGTGAAACTAGGTAGAGGGTGTAGGGCCAGACTATGTGAAAATGGAAATATCTAAGAAATGAAAATCCTGATGCTATCAAAGTGATGAAAATAAAGAAATGAGAAAGTTGCAAGAATAGGGGAGTATGATTAGAAATTAATTTCTCTCCCACACAGTTTTTCTCTATCTCACACTGTGTTGTTTTCAGCACCTATTAATACTTGGTATTTTCTTTCTTCTTGAGGACCGGGATCTGTTTGTTTCATTTATCGATATATCCCCACCACCTGGAGTGGTTACTGGCACAGAGAGAGTGTTCAATAATTAGTTTTGAATATTTGAATAACTGCTAGAATTAAGATTTCATAGGTGTTTAAATCATGGTGTGTGTGATTAAGGGATGAAAGAGTTTACAAAAATAAGAAACCTTCATCTGAGAGAATGACACAGAAAACATTGATGGCAGAGTTGGATAGAGTATCTCATTCTTAAAAGACATAATATGACTGAGATTTGATAATATTCCAGAGGCCTTTGCTAGGCCTCCAGAATAAATTTAAAGCAATGGATTTGGTGCTGGCTCCACAATGCATTAGCAGTAGGACATTGTACAATGAACTTAATCATTGTGAGTCTTAATTTTCTCATTCATTGAAAAGGTATAACACCTTTATAACATTTGGCAGGATGGCATTAGATAATGGCATTAGATAATGCCTTATGTCTGACATACAAGAAAGCTCATTATATGTTAGGTATTTTTAAAATGATCCTCAAACCACTGTAATTTAATCCATATCCCTTTTTTATGCATGATATTATTTTACCAAGACATTAAAGGTCCCGAGTAAGTTTAAGAATTTGCCAGCTCTAAAAGTCAAACTGCACCTACTGGGCATTAATAATATCTCTCTTAGTATTTTCAGCAAGGAGTAAATCACCATGGCAATGGTATTTATAGGCTCAACTAATCTGCATTGTATATAAAGATGAATTTTCCACTACAGAGCCAGTGAAGTACTGACACTGTTGGTGTCAGTGTTTAGTTATATTAACAAGTTCACAAAACATATCTGAACATAACTCTGTGTCTTTAAACTCTGACGTATTTCATCACATACAGAATATGATACACTGTCATTGACTTTTCCATACTTACAGGCATTATATGCAAAGAGATGATGTCCTGACTCCTGAAACTACCTTCTATAAGGGCTGCCTTATATAACAAGTGCTAGTCTTGAGAAGACAATGCATGAACATTAAATTTTGATGACTGAATGTAAATTTTCATTTTAAACTTCCTCTTTAGATTCTTATAAATTACCTTGATTCTAAAAAACTGAAGGACTTAAAGTATCACCTAAAATATGTTTAAATTGTATTCTGCCTTCTGTTTGGGCAATCAAAAAATATGTGTCTAAATAGTTCCACATGAAAAGGCATGCATGCAAGTACACTCACAAATTCTTTGTAAAGGATGTTTCAGACTGTTAATCGAAGTATGGGTTCTAGATAAAAAGGAAAAAAAAAATTCTCTACCACCACTATTGGAAATTCACCTATCCTTTACTTAAAAGTCTTAGTAATTCATTGCTAGAATCCTAGAGTTAAAAAAATTGTATACACACACAAATATATACACAGAAAAACATGTCAATTGATAATAAAATATATTTATATAAGGAAAAACAGTATGCATAAGAATACAGTTTTTACACAAATTAATGTAATATAGGTTTATTACTCTTAAGAAAAAGACTCAATCGTAGTAGTGGAAAAGACATGAGAAGTAATCATTTTTTGGATGCTGCATTCTTTTACTGCATCATTTTCATCTCTGAGTTTTCATCCTTTTAGTGGCTCATGGTTATCCTGCACTCTAACTGTACTTCTTACACTTAGAGCAAAATAGAAAAGCTACTCAATCATAAGTGCACTTTGAAATACATGGAAACTATTCATGTACCTAAAAGATACAAGAATCAAAAAGATACTATTTTTTCATTTCTTTTACTTGGCATACAAACAAAAGAAAAACATTTTGGGTTCATCTAAACACTGGGACAAAATTTATCTTTTTCTCTAATTTTTCTAGGAGCTGTTTTGTCAAGCAAATTATTGAGTGTGTCTTTGCCCCAAATTAAAATGTCAAAGTATCACTTTTTACAGCATATTAATTTAGTGTGCCTTTAACTGAAGAGTCATCATACTGGAAGATAAGGAGATTTTGCTGAAAATGTAGTAAAAATATTCAAGAGTTATTATGATAAATAGTTGTTAACTAAGCAGGCATTATATTAGGTAGGTCTCTTTTTGTCTCCTCGATATATTTTTAGCTCTATATATTTTTCTGAAAGAGAAAACTGGCCAGAGACATTAATAAAATATCTGCAACATTTTGTTAGGGAGTAAAGATTTCAAAACACTGAGCTCTCTGAAGACAGTTCACAATAATTTTTTTTACACAAACACCTATCCTATTCAAGAAAGGAAAGCAATAGTTTTATCACATGCTTACCATATCTGCAGACATCATAATTGCAAAAGTCAAGGATAGCTTTACTCTTAGTAAAGACTCAGAAAGTAGTGAAAAAGGGCTCGAAGGTTTTGTTTAATTTGAGGACTATTGCTAGACAAGGTGCAATTACTTTTTGTAAAGTTTATCTCAAAATTAAATGTGTTGCTTCCTCCACTCCACACTGGTATGATATACTTAGTCATAATGGCTGTGGGGCAAAGAGTTGGTTTTGCTTCATGAGTTTATTATCAAGAAGACCAAAGGGACTAGATTAGAGATTTTATCCAATTCAGCCTTAAAAAATGTGTACAGTGTTACTACAGGGAGGACATAGTTTGGTCCATTGACCTATGAGTTAAATATGCTGTTTTTGCTTGGACCCAGAATACGTTCAGCATCATTTTTAAAGTACAAAATCTGCATGTCAAATTAATTCATGCTCTCTTAACTTCACATTGATTAAGACAAATTAAGTTTCACATTCATCACCTACAGCAGTTAACAAGTAGTAGTGGCAAATTCCATGACTTTTCCATACTATAATTCTTTAAATGCTCTTTCCACAGTTCCTATTTAATAGAAGCTGGTAATATTCATTTCAAAGTAATCATGTGAAATGAAGGTTCTCACAGCATATCTCAGATTTTCTCAGTATTAAAAGATAGAGTTTGGAGACATCTGTATATTTCAGTTTCAAAGTATATTTCATGGGTTCACAAGATGAGCCAAATAATTAGTTGAAAAGCAAGTGTAATCTTAAACATCTTAAATATTTTATGAATTTGCATCAAGAAAACTCAGAGGCATATCATCAATCCCTGATTGTATTCATTTACACTAAACAACAACAACAACAAACATAGAGATATCACATCAAAGCAAATTCTAAAATGAATAAAATGTGAGATTTTATGTTTTATAAACTTATAATATTATGTTTTCTATTACCTTATAATATTATGTTTTCTATTACCTCTAATGGTAGTTAATGGAGGAATTTTGCTGACAGTCTATATTCTAAATGTTCTTATAGAAATTCCCTTTATGTTAAATTCTCATAAATACATGGAGAGATAATATGAGAGACCTACAATAAAGCATATGTTAACTAACACAGGGGAAATATATTTTATTAATACACAATATGATTTTGTATTTTATGATAGTATTCAGAGAACATGAGGTTGATATAGTAATAAAAAGTCTAAGTATTTTTGTAAAGTTATTAAAAATTATTTAAAAACTACATAAAACAGGTCTGCAAACAAATACTCTTTGGCCTTGATATTTGGAAAGTATCTGCTAATTCATTCATAATATATTCTCTTGTAGGCTGAGAGATTTGTTTTTAAGACACAATATGTGTGTATGAGAGGGGAGAGCAATTAGAAAGGATTCCTTCGACATATCAATCAATGGTGAACTTCAAAAATGGGTTCCAGTATATCCACATCATAAGCATCACAATATTGATATTAGATATATACATAATATTGTTTTGTAATTATTCTATTTTTCCAACTGGAAACTAAACTTGAAGACCAAGCCAATGTCTTTTTATTTTGCTTGTCTGATTATCTTCTATTCTCCTTGCAAAATGTTCAAGCTCAAGAATTATCTTCTGGATTCAGTTATAAAACTAAATGTTCACTTTCTTTATGCTTTGTATGGGCTGAATTTATGTGTCCCCTCTAAATGCATATGTTGAAGCCCTAAGCCCTTTTGTGGTGGTATCTGAAGATGGGGCCTTTCAGAAATTAGGTTTAGATCAGGTCATGAAAGTAGGGACCTATTTTGGAATTAGCATACTTATAAGAAGAAGAAGAGATCAGAGCTCCCTTTCTCTCTGCCATGTGAGGATATACAAAGAAGGCAGTCATCTGCAAACAAGGAAGAGGACTCTCACCAGGAACTGAATCTGTCAGTATCTTGATCTTGGACTCCCCATTCCTCAGAATTGTGAGAAATAAGTGGCTATTAGTCAAGCCAAAATATTTTTTCTTAATTTATATTTAATAATTCTTAATTTATATTTAACTTCTGTAGCCTGTTAATTTATATTTAAATGTCCATAATATTCCAAATAGCAAAAGGAGTTCAACTCTTATTATTGACAAACTTGCAAATCAACTGGATCATTTCAGCTGAATATAGTAATAATTTTAATACCTGGAATCAGTTTCTCTATGGATCTCTAAGCAATGTATAAATTTTCATAAATGTACAAATTATGCACACTGTAATACCTTACATCCAGTGTTCTGTTATGGTCTCACTAGTTCTCTCTGATCACTGATAGTATTCAGTAAGATACTGGAAAATTAAATACCTCAAACAGGAATATAATGGGTTGATAATATAAATGAAGACTATTTATTAAATTTCTAAGAGACATGAGATCATCAAGAATAGACTTTTCCTCATATTCCTGGTAGAACTCACAGAGATTGGTATATACTAAGTTCTTCATATATTTTCTAAATTGATTAATTAACAAAAAATACCAAGTGCTTTATATGATATAAAATATTAAAAATTGAATACACTGAAAGCTCAGCTCTGAAAGAAATTATAGTCTAATGGAAGGGCTCATAGATACTGAGACCTAATCAAACTAGTTAGTAATAAAAATAAAATATAGATCTTTATAATTCACTTAAATAAACATAAGTCCGTATTTTACAGCACTAAAATAATAGGCCTAAAAAGTCCTACCCAAAAAGTCAAATCTATCATTTATAAACTTTGAATATTCAATGCAGTTCTTATGTAGTACTCTTTAATTGTGGGGTTGTGAAACCACAGAGTAGTAGAAGTGTTCCTGAACTAGCCCATTGCATGAATAGGTTTGTTTTGCTGCCCAACCCTGGGAATAAGGCTTACTCTGAATCATCGACCAAGTTCTTTCCTACTGATATAACTGGAGTAATAATCTCAAATTCCTACATGTAGGGAGAGATTTATAATTCTTTGGAATTAGGTTAGGGAGAAGCAAGAATTTATAAAATGGTAGACTAAGGACCTCTGAAATACTGCTCCTTTCTAAAAAGCATTCAGAACACAGAAAAAATTCGTCAAAATCAACTTTTTTCAGAATTCTGGAAATTAGTAAAAAGCTTTCAAAATCCAAGAAGCATTTATTTAAAAAAAAAAAAAATGGCTGGATCTTAGTAAGAAAGTGAACTTCATGGTATTTTAACTTTCTCTATCCCATTCTTCTCTTGCCGGATCTGGAGCTGCCATAAAAGCCCTACACCTAGAGAACTGCTGCCATTTGACCTGTCTGGTAGTTCTCTGAAAAAAGCCCTCTTGCAAGGCTTTTCATCATTTGACCTGACTCAGAGCTTGCTCAGTGGGAAAACTATCCCAGGATGCTTGTCAAAAACAATCAACATCACCTACAGCCATACCACCCTGAATGCACCCGATCTTGTCTGATCTCCAAAGCTTTAAGGTACAAAAGTCAGTGAGAGCAGGAAGACCAAACAAGAAAGTAGCCAAAAAACTTAAAAGGAAAATATATGTTACGAGATGCCCATATGGGGCTTTGACAGGCTCCAAAACATTCCTGGGTTTGTGCGTATGCCCTTGAACACCTGAGTGTTCTCTAATCTCTCACTTTTAGTTGACCTTCAAGATCTACACGAGCTGGAAATGAAGAATAAGGCATAACTGTAAATTCCTGGAGAGCTGAAGTCATCACACACAGAAAGCCACTCTGCAAAGGCTGAGAAACTTACTCGTTCAAGGCATTCAATAAAATATTTGTCCAATTATTAGCTGACCACTAAGTTAACTAAATCAGAGACTTCAGTGGCCACACATGACAGAGAATGTACAATCATCCCAGGAAAATCATTACACGAGCAAACAGCAGCAACAAAAAACCCTGGTGATGAATAGGAATCTGTTTTCTAGAGTATCCACATTATATTATTTCAAACGTCCAGTGTTCTACAAAAAATTGAGACATGCAAAAAACAAAAAGTGTGGCCCATATACATGAAAGAGAGAAAACATGGAGACAATAAAAATCATCTCTTTGGAAAACTAGGTGCTGAACTTACAAGACAAATTTTTTTAAATCTATAATTATAAACATTTTCCAAAAAACAAAAGGAAGCCATGTCTAAGGAATTAATGGAAAGTATAAGAACAATATCTCACTATATATAGAATATCAATCGAGAGACAAAAATAATTTTAAAAGTATCAAATACACATTCTTTAGTTGAAAAGTAAAATTACTGAAATGAAAATTCACTAGAAATGCTCAAAATAAATTGGAGCTGACAGGAGAAAGAAACAACAAACTTGAAGATAGGTAAATTGAGATTTCTCAATTATTTATGAGGAATAGTAAGAAAAAAATAATGCATAAAATTACCAGGTCTTAGAGAACTACTGGACACTAGACTATGCATAATGGTATTTTAAAAAGAAGAGAAGAGTAGAAAGAAACATTAGAACAAATAATGGCTGAAAACTTCCCAAATTTGACGAAGAATATTATTCTACATATCTAAGAAGCTCAATTGACTCCTAATAGGTTAAACTCAAAGATATCCATACTCAAATACAACCTAGTAAAATTGGAAAAGGTCAAAGAGACAGGATCTTGAAGTCAGCAAAAGAAAAAAAAAAACAAAAAACAACATATACAAGCGATCCTCAATAAAATTAAGAGCTACCTTAGCATCAGAAATAGCAGAAATAATGGAAGCCAGAAGACAGTGGGATGATATAGTCACAGTGCTGAAAGAGGCTGTCGACCAAAAATTCTACATCCAGTTTCTGGACACAATGTTTTTATATATGATTGAAATTAAGTTGACATTAATCTAAACTAGATTGTTTTAAGTTATAACTCTGTAATCTCCAGGGCAACGATTTTAAAAGATTTCTCAAAATTATAGTAAAATAAACAAGGAAATTAATACAGTACACTAGAAAAAATATATATATTTATCATGAAAGAAGGCATTAATGGAGGAATAGAGGACCAAAGAAGACATAAGACATGTAGAAAATAAGTAGCAATATGGCAGATCTAAACCTTATCAGTAATCACATTAAACATAAACTGGATTAAGCAAAATAAATTTTTTCAAAAATTAAACTTTGTCCTGTCTATAAGAGACACACTTTATGTACAAAGACACAAAGAAACTGAAAATAAAAGAATGGAAAAAGATATACCATGCAAACAATAACCAAAAAAGAGCTGAATAATTACATTATCAGATCCAATAAACTTTAAGACAAAAAATTGTTTTCATCTTAAAACATTTTAAGACAAGAGAAATTAACAATTAAAAACTAGAGAAAAAGAAAAACATCTTCCAACAAAAAAGAGGCAAGTCATCAAGAAGATGTAACAATTATAAGTATATATGCACTTAGTATATTACTATATTGACAGACTAAAAGCTAAAACATAGTCTCATTTGCTCTCTAGTTTGAAAAAGAGTACATTTTAAAAGGGCAGAAGTGAAGAAAAAGGAATGTGAAGAAAATGGACAAAGTATTATTAAATCAATTTACATATGATTTTACAAGAAGTAGAGTTAATGCAGTCTATTTCTACTTTATTGAAAATACACAATTTTAACACAAGATATTTTTTAGAAGAGCCTTGTGGATTATATAACTCCATTTCCACGAGCACATATTAAATTTGGGTTTTTAAGAAACGGAAGAACTTATAGCTTTCTCCAAATGGACCTTTTTTTGACAGTTAAATAGTAATAAAATCCACATAGAAGTTTCAATTTTCTTTCATAAATGGCAACAATGATTTCTACATTGTAGATTAATTACTAAGAATTTTCATTTCTCAGGTAGCAGCATAAACTTCAATTGAATATTCATTACTACCAATATTAGTTCGGATCTTATTCTAGCATAATGGCAAAATATTATCTTAAGAGTTTTCTGATTCCGCTGAGTCCATTTTTAAAATCTATTTAAAATGCTCAAGGAAGTAGTTTATTTTGTTAAAAGTACAAGTATAATTGTAAGTAAAAGTACACCTATAATTCTGTAGCATTTTTGAGATAACTTTACCACTTAATAAATGGGGAAAAAAACTAAAAATAAAAGCTAAAATTAACAGTTGTTTTAATTAATATGCTTAGGAAATTCACCACCACTTCAGAGTTGACAATATAGGTGATTTTACAATAATCAATGAACTCTTTTTTTGCACTGAATTATTCTTTTTGTATGTGTGTGCAATATTGTATGCAATAGTGTCTAATTGAATCAGCTCTCTCAAAGTCCATATTTATTTAAAATTTGCTCATTTCTTTGGATTGCCAAAGGAGTCCTAGAAAGGGTTCACATTTGCATTTTAAGGAATGCCAAAAGATACAATCAATTGTAGGCATATTTTTATACATACCCTTTGAAATAGAAAAAAAAAATTCTCTCTCCCAAGCATAATATTTAAATTCTTACTTAAATTCTTAAAAAAGAAAAAAAGACTTCAGTTGCAGTTAACCTTGGGTTAATGTTCAATTGGAAAGATGTTTTCTTTAACATGTCTCTGTATTTGTTTCCATTTTTTTTTTTTTTTGGTAGACTTCCTTTCTTCTGTCTTTTATATAACATTCACTCTTGAGAATCCATTGTATTCTGGAAAAATGGGAATGCTTCAGAGAAAGCTTACTAGATTTTAAGACAGAATGTTTTAATGTATTTGCCTTCCTTTAGGTGTTCCACTTTATGTTTCAAAGGCATGGCAGTAGTTCAACACTCAAATATCTGCCTTTTATAACTTATAGGTTCCAAAACAATGAGGTACATTGTCTACAAAGAATTAAATGCAATAATCAGGCAATTAATCAAGGATATTTGTAGCACTACATAAAAAGACAAATTAAGAAGACCACCATGGTTTCCAGAAGCCATCTGTTAACCAATGTCAAACTGATGATAAAGAAAACTGAGTTCCCTTGGTAGCTGTTTTTTTTCCCAGCTGCATGCAGCTATAAAAGAATGTCAAAGAGAACTCTGTATTTGTTAATTCAGAAATGCAGTACATAGGCATTGAGAAACCTCCACTGACAACTTTTTTATTTTGAAAGTTGATGCTAAGATTTGTGGGAAAGTTATATATTGGCCCTTGGATCACCATTTAGGCCTTGATAGGGTAAAAAATTCTTAAATTCTGATAGAGTAAAAAGAAGATGAGCAGTATAATTCTCATATATGTGTACATACACAGAAATACAATAAAAATCTATTCAGAGCATAAAATAATGAGTGAATCATTTCTAAAGTATTCAACCATAAAAAGGTTAGTTGATCACTTATATATGCACCCCAAAAATGTATTATTGAACATATCCTAATGTGAGCTTCACTTTAAGGAAAGCCTTGTGTGGAGAAGAACCAGAATATAATCATGAATTTAGATGGCTGTAATTACTAAACCCTGATAAAGACTAATTTTAAAGACTTAACTAAGGTACTTTCCAGAAGAGTTATAATACTATTGCTCAATGGAAACTTGAAGAAGTTAACATAATGCCTTTAAAGAGGTTGGAACCTAGAGTTAGGCACAAGTGATGTTTGAAATTCATACTTCATTCATTATTAGTTATATGACCTTGGGAATATTACTTAATCTGTGCTAGTGCACATAGAAAAGTGAGAATGATAATAACCTTGCATGGATGTTGAAAAGATAAAGTGAATTAATGGGTGTCAAAACTCATTTTTGTCAAATAAAGCATTAAATGTCTTATCAATGGATTATTGAAGTAATACTAATTGCTAAGGACTTTAAGCTTATTGTAGGAAGGTCACTGAGCTGAAGATCAGAAAATCTAGATTGCTCTTCCAGCTTTGCCGTAAATTAGTTGTGTGACTCTGAGCAAATCATTTAAGTTCTCTGGACCTTGGTTTACTCCTTCCTAAATTAAAATTCTTCTATTACTTCTAAAATCCTATAATTCTAAGTATTTGAATTAGATTTCAAAAATTAATGCAAAATATAATATCGTAAATTTGTAGAACTATGTTCGAATCATTGAAATCTCTTGCATGTGTGTTTATTACTGATTTTTTAAAAAGAAATTTTAAATAGTGGTAGAAGTCAGTTTTTCTAGTCCACTTAAGGTTTAAATTTCTTATGTATGTTTTTATTAGTATGCATTTAAGTAAATATGTGTTTAATTTATTCACTAAAGCTACCTAGTTGAACCAGATTGTCAGAAGTGTTATTGACTTTTCTTGTACTAGCAGCTTAGAATTTTAGAGTTGAAGATCAAATTAATTAATTAATTAATTAACAAACAAACAAATAAATAAATATTCATTCTCTATTTTATGGTTGAAGAAATAAAACATTAATAAGAGATGGATAACTTTAAGTGAGAGAGAATTGATTCTAGAACCTGTCCATTGACTCCTAGGTCAATCTTTTCTCCACATCATATTTCACTACTACAAGGCAAGGTAGGAGAAAATATAGATGACCTTGATGTACAGATGACCTTTTAGACACAACATTTAAAGCATGATCAATTAAATCATTGATGAGTTAGATTAAATTAAAATAAAAACTACTCTACGAGAGACTCTATGAAGAAACTGAGAAGACAAGCCACAGTCTGAAAGAAATATTTGCAAAAAATCCATTTATAAAGGATTGTAATGCTAAATATGCAAAGAACTCTTAAAACTCAACAGTAAGAAAACAACCAACCTGACAAAAAATGAGTCAAAGACCTTAACAGACACCTGACCAAAGAAGATACACAAATGACAGGTATATGAAAATATGTTCAACATCATGTGTCATAAGGGACATGCAAATTAAAACAATGAGATACTACTACACACCTGTTAGAATGATGAAAATCCAAAACATTGACAGCACAAAGATATAAATCAATAGGAGCTCTCATTCATTGATGGTGGGAACACAAAATGGTAAAGTTATTTTGCCAGACAGTTTTGAAGTTTCTTATAAAATTAAACATACTTTTACTATAGGATCCAGCAATTGCACTCCGTGGTATTTACTCAAATGCTTTTAAAACTACGTCCACACAATAATCTATACACAGATATTTATAGTAGTTTTATTCATAACTGCCAAAAACTGGAAGCAACTAAAATGTCCTTCAGAATGGACAAATAAACCATGGTACATCTAGACAATAGAATAATATTCAGTGCTAAAAATAAATGAGCTATAAAATGAAGAACCTCAAATGCATATTACTAAGTGAAAGAAGGCAATCTGAAAAGGCTACATACTGTATAATTCCAAATATTTGACATTCTAGGAAAGGCAAAACTGTGGACATGGTAGAGGATCAGTGTTTTCTAGAGGTTAGAGGTGAGGGAGGAATGAATAAACAGAGCATATAGAATTTTTAGGGCAGAGAAACTATTCTGGTGGATATATACCATTATACACTTGTTAACACCCCCATAGGATGCACAATCCCAAGAGTAAGCCCTAATGTAAACTATGGACTTTGGATAATAATGATGTATCAATGTAGCTCATCAGCTGTAACAAATATATTACACTGGTGGGGACTGGTGATTGTGGGGAGTCAGGGGTCGGAATCTACAGATTCCGATCGATTTTAATATGAATATAAAACTGCTCTAAATAATACGGTCTATTTTTAAAAAGTAAAATAGAAGATATATTTTTTTAAAAAGTGATTACATAAAGAAATTGAACTCTTTATGAGATAATAGTATAAAGACATAGCTTTGAACACATTCAGTTAGAGGTGAGAATAAGTTTTAAGTAAATTCTATAAGTAGTTCTATATCACATATTATAGAAAGGAGAAAGAAAAGTAGCTCTACACAACTGGTACCAATTATAGGCCCATCTTAGGAAGAATCTAAAATCTCAGAAGTCTTATTATGTCATCCAAAGCACAAAATTAGAAGCTGGAATGAGTTTTTATGTTAACAGAACAAATTGACAAGTATTTGAAAAGCAAGGACAACAAAAGGCGTATTTTAGCTTTCTTCAGTACAAGAGCAAAGAAAGGACAGTTATTTGCATCTTCTCCAAATGAACTTTACATTGAAAAGAGCAAAACGAACATGAAAATTAGATGATTACCAGAGAGAGAAGAACATAGTAAAAGATCGCCTTGGTACTTAGCTTACAGATCCATACCATGCTTACTTATATAACAGAGAACTGAAAAATAAATAAATAAAGTGGTACGTTGCAGAATCACCAAGAACCACTGTTTACTATATTTTGAGTCTAATATAAAATAGAAAACATATAAGACGCACATATATTACCCTAGCAGTTTAAGGTCTTTTTTGTTTAATCAGTTTTAGGCTTATGTAATAAATATAATTTTTTCTCAATGGGAAGAATGTTTAAAAAGTGATGGGAAGATACAAGGGCATGCATTTTGTCACTATATATAAATTATCTTTTTTTCTCTCTGTAGATTGTGAGCTTCTTATTTATAAAAGTGGCCAAGGTAAAGCTATCTGAGATGATGGAAATAAACAGTTTGCAGTGCTGATAGGTTAGAATAAATTAACTCTAAGATATCTCCCAAATTTTAGCATTACTCAGTGCTAAGAAAGCATTTTTGTCATTGTCATCCTTATTATCATAGAGAGTGTATTTATTTATGTCATGTCCTTGTTAAAAT
>NW_006431925.1:2070998-2074887 GCF_000325575.1 Pteropus alecto | reverse complement strand
ATATATATATTTATGTATATATAGATATATGTTAGGCAAACAAGTATAGGCTTTGTAAGTCAGATAAATGATGGCAAAGGAATGATACAATTATATCACCTTTAATGTTTATATAAAATATAGATAACTTGATATTTTTAGTGTTTCACATGGCTTATTAAGCCATATGCTTGTCATTCATTTTAATTAATAAAGTGATACACAGGAACCTCCCACAAGGAAGAGAAAATGTTATATTTGAGTATCTCCTGTTTTCTCACCCTCCACCACCACTACTCAAAGAAACACCACCAGCATCAGTACCTGCACAGTTACATATTTTACGAATAAGTGGTTATAATATTATGGTGAGAGGAGACTAAATTAAGAGAAGACTGGAAAATTTGGCTTATAAAAATGGTAAACAATATCTTTCTGAGATAGGCTTAAGTGGTAACCACATGACAAATAAAATTTCTTAATATTCTGCCTGACAAGCAACATCCTTAGTTTTGAATAAAAGGACTACAGTTAAGACATCTGGTTACTATAACATAAATCCTTATATAAAGTATAAATATTACTTTGTATACACAAAAGGCACTTAATAAATATTTTGGAAAGAATGGATGATATACCTCTTAGTTGTTCACTGAAAGAGCATACATAATAAATTGTAATCTCCCCTAGCTAGTTCTCAAAACTAGTGGACAAATACATAGATATAGGAAACAATAAATTGTTGAACATACGTATATAATTATGATGTACTAAATCTAAGTTACAGATCTGGAAGTGGTCTGTAATTTCTGGTGTTATGCATGTAAACAATAAGAACAAAAAATTAAAATAGGAAAAGTCATCTGTCAATATGAATTGTGATCAAGAATATATATAAATAGGCAAAGACATAGGTTGATAAATGTGAAGCAGAAAGTACAAGCCTTAGCTATTACACTAGAATTATAACTGAAAATAAAACTTAAGAGAAATTATAACTTCAGAAATTAATACAAGCTTGTAAGTTTCTGCACACTATATTCTTGGGTATGGCTGAAATTCCATGTGCTTTTCATTGCATTTGAACTGCAGGTAAAGATTTTCTAAGCCTCCAGATTCAACACTTTGATGCCTAGAGAGAGGGGATAGTTTCAACAATAAATGGTAGGTAGAAAAACAGAAACAGACATAGGCAGAAGAATCTAGGCTACCAGTGAGTCAAGGAGACAAGCAGCAGCTAACTTAAGGACAACAAGAGAGAGATATAAAACAACTGGTCTCTGAAATTAGTTAGAAGCAGATAGTGTTACTCCTGCTTTAAAGTTGCTAAAAGTCACACAGCAATTCGATGATTTTCTGAGTAAAATCAGAATCCAAACAATCACAAATTTTAATTACTAATCTATTTCCTAGCTTGCATTACTGATTCGATATGTTCTAAATTTCTTCTCCTATTTAAATGGCTGAACACTTCACTATTGGCTGGTGTCAGTTTGTTATTTTTGAACAGCTGCTAGTGAAAACCATTATTTCTCTTTAACTTCTGAGGATTTCAGATAAACAACATTACAAGAGATATGAGTTAGGATGCTATTATCGGTATAGAAACACCCAGAAAACAAAACAAAACACATTATTACTTCTCAATTTTTATGAAAGGCAAATATGTAATATATGTCTAAACATCAAACTGATGAAATAATATGTACTGATTTGTGATTTAAAATATTCCCTTAACACCGCTTTTTATAATAGATCTTAATTGAAAAAGTACACTAGCATAAATCACTCTTTTCTAATAAAAGCCGGTGATTTCTTCTCACACGAAGGCAGTAAGGCAATGTCATTTTGCTTCAACATGGCAATTGTAGGTACATCCAAAGTAGCTATTTCTCAAGTGTCATGTTGTAAAACTAAATTAAAAAAAAATGCAATTTCATAATGACTATGTTCTCAGGGCACCACCACATTAAATCAATCAATCGATCAAATATCTTTCTTTAATTATGTTGAATAACTGATGCTTGTTAGACCAAAAAAAACCCAAAAAACCTATAATTTGGATTACTAATTTTGAGGGGAGCAGCAGAAAGAAAAGAAAATCTTCTGAGGGAAAAGCAGCCTACATGTTAAGGATTCCTGAAATCCGCAAAGAACAATGCTTCCCAGTATTTATTAGCATAGAGAAGGTGCCCATACTATTCTCAAAGCTTAACACACTGTTAACACATCATGCTTCAAATGAAAACATTCTGGAACAATCTCGAACTATCTGGTTCCTATGCCAACTAGCCTGTCAATATCTGAAAATCAATGTTATCAGTATCTCTTCTAGTTGGAGGATTACTCAATAGGGGCATCTCCACAGTTATCTTTGGCACATCTAGTCACAGGAACACATGATTTACACAGCTGCACAATCAGGATTTGTGTTGAGATAGGTTTTAACAGATGAGACATAAAATTTGAAAATATGCAACTAGGGAGATGGGTAGTATAAAAACCCTCTGATCCGTAAAAATCAGTCTTCTTCAAATTTTGTTCATAATTCTTTCCAGCTAAACACAAAAGTGACAAAGTTCTGAAAAAGTATGTGAGGATGCTGGGAAATAAATAGATTAGCTATCACGAACTGGCATAAATAAATGCTTAATATTTAGATGTTTCATCATATATACCTAACAGAATTGAATAAACATATTAGAAGACAAAAGACACAAATATGAAATTAAGCACATGAAAACACGTTAGGAACAAACTCAGAAAAGATAAACAAAGGTATCTACACCTTTTTAGGTACATTTGCACTTGGAAGGTAATGTGAGAGCAAAAAATGTAGGGACACCATTCAAGAGATTCACCTGACTGTACTTGTCTTTGGTCTTGGGGTGCTGTGAAAATTTGCTTTGTATAAAAAAAAGGAAGGGGATATAAATCATGAATTTGTTAATGTGTCTCCTTTTGTGCATGTTTTCAAACCAGTACTATTGTACCCAGTTAAATCTCAGTTATTGAATAATAATTTGTATTGTACTTTCTTCGTTGGAGAGAGGATTAATCTATCAAAATCTTAGGGATATACTGTGGATCAGTTTTCCTTTTCAGTTCATATACCATGAACCAGTTTTCTTTTTTAATAATATTATTTAGTTAATGACATCCTTTTTTTATCATGAGCATTTTTAGTGCAAAATATATAGAATGCTAATACATTGAAATGTCTTGTTTTCCCAACTCAATGTTAAAAATATTATGTAGCCATATGCACCTCACCACTTTCCCCCAAACTTTATTACTCTGTATATTATTTTATACCTATGTATACATTAATAAGGACAATAGCTTTAATTTTAGGACAGAAATAGAAGCCTAATAAATGAAAAAATAAAAATAAACATAGCTACTAAACAGTCATCAAGTATAAAGTTGATCTTGGACAAGCAAATGATGTAGAAATTAATACTTTTAATTGCTTGTCAAAATAAATTGGTGAAATTTGAGTCAACTCAGCCTGGATTCCAATTACTCCAAGAAGCTTTCTAACGTATCCTAACTTAAAGTAACAATTTTCTTTTCTTAAGTCTCAGAGCAATTTATTCATATCTGTTTTATGAAAAAAATTATCTTTCAACCATTCCAAATAATTCGACGTGTACTTTATTTCTTCCTTTCCTCTAGAAAGTATGAAAAGGAGGAGCTTTATCTGATTTAATTTTTTAAATGGTTAATATTTTAATAAGCAATATTTTTTTAATGCATGAATGATGTAGCAGTATTAAGGTATTAGGGTATCTCCCAGGGCTGTGATCTCATCTGTGGCTCCATATTGGCTTCTCCCAAGAACATGGTTGTTGATAGAATTTAGTTTCTTTTGGCTGTAGAACTGAAATCCCTGTTTTCTTGACACATT
>NW_006431925.1:2012226-2070945 GCF_000325575.1 Pteropus alecto | reverse complement strand
TGCCTTCTGCCTTGAAAGGACTGTGTGATTATACTGGGCCTCTGCTGCTGGATAAACCAAAGTAATATTCCTATTATAACTTCAATTGATTAGTTAAGTTTAATTGAACCTACAAAGTTCCTTTTGACAAGTGAAATAACATATTCGGCCTGGGAATTAGGGCGTGAAATCTTGGGAACCATAATTCACCTACCATACCCATCTTGTCTTAAATTTCAGCATCTAAAATATATTTATTTTCATACATAAGTAGACTTTTATTAGATTACTATTTCTAAACACAACAATATAGTAATTTTTCACATTCACATTTCAGTGTAACTTAGTTTAGTCAGAATTTTAACTTTTAAAAACTAACTGATATTTGTACTTAAGGAATAAGGATTGTAGAAATGAAAAAGAAAATATAGAATAATGGTATAATTTTATAGCACGGACAGATATTTCCTAGAGGAAAACTAAAGAGTGGCCTGAGTGGCATACTAAAGTGTGGCATTCTGGAAAGAGATGCTTGAAAGCAGAAATGAGTGGGACGGAGACAATGAGGAGCTGTGAAATAGCTTTCCTATGGGCTATGAATTATAGTAATGAGCTAGATAAGTTAATTAGATCTTAGATTTCTCTTTTCTTTTATCAAGTACTCAAATACTGCGCACACACACACACATGCACAAATGTGCCTAAATCAAATTAGAGGTATAAGAAAACATTCTAATAAGTTTCTGGAGTTGAGAAATCTGTTTCTCCTGAAGCACTGTACGATAATTTCATAAAGTAACAACAGAGTTGGGATTGAGGTACAGTGGCATTTAAAGTAGAAGGAAAAATACAATTTGCAATTATTTCTAATGGTTTCGAGATACACCTTAACTTCCAGGAATAATCATGTCTATTCAATTATTCTAATGAATATTTAAAGAAAGAGAAATTTTCTTTTGGAACAAATATTGAGTTCGCAATAATACAATCATAACCTTAACAGGGAGAAAAACCAATCTGTGTTTCACCTCACTGTCCCATAGTATTTAATCTTTTTCTATTGATAGTTAAGTTATGCAATTTTCATTAGAAGAAGTTTAAACAGAGGTAACATTTGGAAGCAGCAGCAGATTCACAGCATCTTGTTAATATTTGGTCACTTCATAATTAGATTATAACTTTACAAGAAAGCACATACAAGTCACTGGGTCACAGCTTTAAAGTTATAAAACCAATAAAACCATCCAGAGTGTATCATTATTTTGAAATGATATAAGCAGTTTCATTTTACTGCCAAACATTTTTATAATTCCTTTCCCAAAGATAACTGTGTTCAGCTTGATTTGTGTTTATCTTTGAATTTAATTATATTTTCAGTCTTTTTCAGAATTTACAATTAATCCTCTTCACATTTATGTACACTATTCTAAATTTTTTTCCCTAAATTTATTTTAGTGGGTGATTGCTTATTATATTTTTATGCTGTTGTAATTATATATATAAAGCTTTGAGCATCCTGACAGAAAGTATTTTGTAATTTTATTATTTTATTGCTCAAACATTTGCAAATAACATATTCATAAAGTCTAAAACATGTAAACGTGACATAGATTCTAATACCATTCAGAATACCACTTGATCAGGAATATTTTATGCAAACATAAATTAGCATTTTACGTACTACTGGCCAAACTGCCCATGATATGGGCCTGAAATTAGTTACCTTCCCTCAGACTATTAGCAGATCAGGCATGGTACATTAACACAGAATACAGCAATGGCCAGGTGAGGCTAAAAGAGCATGGATTTTTGTTTTATTCGTTTTGGTGGTAGAGCTATTCTAAAGGAAGATAAAGAAAATGAAAATTTTAGAAAAACAATGTGTATGAGAATGAAGAAAATGAGGCCTATTTATAGTTCTTCTACTCTTTGAACTCACTAACATTAAACTTACAATTTATCCTCTAAGACTTTTTTAAACATGTGTGAAAAGGTAGACTCAGCTAGAGCTACAACCTTGTTGTTTCTAGTTCTGAAAATATAGGAGTCTATGGATTGCAATGTGTTCTCCCTGTCCTTGAACTATTATCTGATCATTAAGACAGACAATTTGGCAGAAAAAATGAACTCTTTTAAAACAGCAAAATGATTTAAAAAAACATATGCAATAATGATTAATAATGCAAGCTCCAAGTTTATCTTTCTCCCTCAAGTTAACTTTCTGCCCTAAGCAGTTTGACCATCATTGTTCCATTCCATGTAAGTGAAAATATTTTGAGATAATCAACAAGCAAATATGTTATTTGAATGAGAACATTAATAAATGATAACTAGAAGAAATATTAAATGTTTATGCAATTAGTGACAAGAATCCTGATAGAAAATGAATGCAATCATCATACTTATTTAACAAGTTGGAAACCTGAAAAATGAAAGACAGGAAAAAATTAATATAATATGAAAATAGAGGAAAGTACACCCACCAGACAGGATTATTTGCCAAACCTACCCAAAGATTTTCACCATTTCCTATTAAAGAGTGGTTATAGGTCCATATCAGAACTGCTCTATGTATTTCTGGTTCAAGATGGTGAACTCAGTATACATGTTTTTTCTTCCATCTTACTGAAAATCCACTGAAATGGCTGATACATATTTTAAAAACAAAACAGATACATACAAGCATCATTAATAGGAAAATCAGTGGACATGATCTTAATTACAAATGAAACACAATCCACAAAAAGGAGCTAGTGAAGACAACAATAGACATCAGAGCAATGCTCTTCAGTGGAACAAGGTACAATCCTAGTGATGAGGAATGTAATTAACAAATCAACAGCTGTCCAAGACATTCCATTGGTGGTGATATGGTATCCATTATCCAGTCATCAGTGATATACATTGTCCAGTGGTGGCTGGGCTGGTACCAATGTCCAATTAAGGCTGTAGTAGCACTCCAATCAATGCATTTTAGTGACAGTGGCTATGTTTCTAGCTGCCTAGTTCCTTTTGCTTTCTGCATAGCTTCCGACTATGAGTAACTAGTCGTTTCATTAATTCTGTGAGCTATATTTGCCCAACATTTCTATTCGAGCTTAAGTTAACTAGTCAGTTTCTTTGGTTTTCAACTAAGAACTGTGCTTGGTATAATATGTCATCAAGATGAAAGAGAAGATCCATTAAAAATGTGATGATTAAGAAGTTTCTCCCTTCTAGATTACTGTTCACAAAACAAAACATAAATGAGGAAAACAGCAAGCCCAGACCAGAACACAATAAAATTTGGTAGGGAGGACATTGTGCATTCCCTCTGCTCTAACTAGGGGAAGTCTCATTTTGCTTCCTGAGAAGAATGTCTCCATGTTACCAAGCAACTCATTCAATATGATTATTGCTTGTCCCTTACCCTGCATGGCCATATCTGAAGTAAGTACTGGATAGTGTGCCCCCTCATTCACCTGTTTTCACTTATTCCTTGCCTATGCAATTTTGCAGCCTTTAGATTGTTTTACAACTGTTGTTTTGGCTTTTAGTGTGGGCTTATAGTTTGTAAATACATTTTTCTCAGGACATTTTTTCAAGTGTCTATTCTCAGATAACTTAATTGTCTATGCCATACATCCTTTAGATTACACAGTAAAAGTTCTTAGAAATAATGAGTATAGCGATGTCACCAGATATAAAGTCAATATACAAAACTCAACTGTATTTCTACATTCTGTTAATAAACTAGTAGTCATTTTAAAGTACCATCTAAAATAGCACCAAAAATAGTATAATTATGTATAAATTTAACAAAATATGTAAAATATCTGTATGTTGAAAACTACAGAACATCAATAAAGAAAGCAATGATCTAAATAAAAAGCAATATACCATGTTCATGGATCAGAAAATTCAATATTCTTAAGATTTTTTTTCCAAATTGATCTATGTATTTAATATAATCCAAACTAAGACCACAATAGGATTATTGTAACTACTGACAAAATGGTTCTAAACTTTATATGAAAAGGAAAAGGAATTAGAATAACAAAAACAGTTTTGAAAAGAAGAACAAAGTTGAAAGACTCATACTATCTGATAGAAAGCTGCAATAATTAAAACTGTGGTATCAGTCAAAGGATAGACATATACATTAATCAGGACAGAATAAAATATCCAGAAATAGAGAAACAAAATTATAATTAGATTTTTGTCAAATATGCAAAGGCAAATCAATGGAAAACACAAGCCTTTTAATGAAAGCTGCTGAAACATTTGCATTTTCACTTCAAAAAAATAAAAGCTTTGACCAGTCCTCTCATTTCATGCTAGTTAACTAAAAACAGAACATAAAACCAAATCTAAAACTCTAAAACTTCTAAAGGAAAACATAGATCATTTTGGTGATTCTATGACCACACAGAGAATTCTTAAATATGAAGTCAATGGAAATAACTTTTCTTTGAATGACACTGTTAAAAGAATTAAAAGAAAATGACAGACTTAGAAAAGATACTTGCAAAGGTGATGTCCAACAAGAAATTTGAATTCATAGAATATAAAGAACTCTCAAACTCAAAAATAAAAAAAAAACAATGGAAAGAAAAAAATGAGGAAAATATTTGAAAAAATATTTCTTTCACCAAAGAAGATATATGAATGGCAAGCAAGAATTTGAAAGGTGTTCCATATCACTTCTAATCAACAGTAATATCAATTAAAAACATAAAGAAGTACAACTGCACATCTATTAGACTGGCAAACAACAACAACAACAACAACAACAACCTGATAAAGTCATATGTGCTAGCAAGTAAGCAGAGAAATCATAAATTTCATACATTGCTAATAGCAATGCAAAATGATAGAATCAAGAATTTGGCATATTCTTATAAAATTAAATGTGTACTTACCATGTGACCCAACAATTTCTCTCATGTATTTACCCAAGAGAAATAAAACTTATGTCCATAAAAATACTGTACATGGATGTTTATAATAGTTTTATTCATATGCTGCAAAAACTGGAAACAACCTAAATGACCTTCAACTATTGAAAGAATAAACAGACTGGGAAATCCATATAATACAATATTACTCACCAATAACAAATCATTGCTACAACCAGCAATAACACATATTTTAAGTGCATCATAATAAGGGATAGAAGACAGACCAACAAGGTTACATGCTTCATGATTCCATTTGTATGACATACTGGAAAGGACAAAACTATAGAGAAAAAACAGATGGTAAATGTTAGGTATTAAGGATGGGGTAAGGGGTTGATAACAAAGAAAAAAAATAAATTTTATTTTATGCAAATTTAAAATTTGTAAATAAAAATTAGAAATTAACAGGGAAATTTTAAAATATATTACTTAAATTATTAACCATTATCAATGGTAGAACTGGAGAGTAAGGAAACTGCTGAGGAAATAGTATGATGAATCAATACATGTTTATATTTGATTTAGAAAGAGAAACAGGAATATAATTATATTATTTAGAGATATTGACATAATCAAGAAATTAAAAAGAGAAAATGGTTATCCCTGATAAAGTGTTGTGGGGCGAGTTCTATACTTACTCCATTAGTCATGACTGAATTTTTAAGTATGTACACACACACACACACACACACACACACACACACACAACAATATACATATTGTTTAATAAAATGAGCTATGTAGAGTTTACATTTTATAAATGTATTTATAAGAATTATATTGAGTAAGATGATAGATGATACGTACTAAATAGATCTTATTTAATGATGTGAGTTTAGTAATACACATGTACTTTTTAGTGTATTCATTTTTTGTTTGTTTAAAGTTGATTTCTGGATCTGTTAGACCCCAAATGACAATTACTTATGAATCTTGTAAATAAAGCAAACAGTTTAAGCAACATTCTTTATACACCCATATCTTAGTCTTATTTTTATCACTTTGTGCTGCATACTCCTTTTCAATCTGTAAAGTAGTCCATGTAGGTACTTGGGGAATTCTAAAAGTTCTAAGAAACAGTAGTTAATCCACTAAAAGATGTGTGTCTCATAGACTTTGTACATGATGTAGAATTCTCAATTAAAAATACCAAACATTATGGATCCTATTACATAGGGCATAGATCTCAAGAGCAGGCTGATAAGACAAACTGCTGTTTGGTTGCATAGCATATGTCTTTCTCCAACTTTTTCAGTATATTTTTTTCTTTAAACTCTCAAGAAGCCCTACCAAATATTATTTTGACCCTCATAAATATGTTCTTATTCTTTCCCACATATCATTTTTCTCATAGCAAAAAATGGTTTCCATCATAAGATACTACTAAATAATATATTGTTGTCATGACAAATGCTTAGAAAACTACCTATATTTCCTCGGTATTTATTTTGCATATATGAACCCTATAGAAACCGACTTTCTGTAGACTTTCATGCTTAGAAACCAAGCAATACCTATTGATTCTAAAAAAGACAGTTCTGATCACTAAAAAAAACCCCAAATCATAAGCTCTGGTAAGCTAAAATCATTAACTTCTTTAAAACCTTCAATTCTATTCTGGGGAAAAGTTTTTTTTCTCTTTTTATTTGACATGAATTTTCTATATTTAATACAGTTTCTGCATTTATTTCCTTAATTCAATTAATTTCATAATAAAACCAGCAGGAGGTTCCTAAGTGTGACATTATACAAACAAAACATTTGTTGAGAAGTAATACTTGGCCTCCTTTACTCCATTTGCTGATTAAGATATCAATATTCTGAACCTGTTTTTTTTTTAAATTTTTTTATTTGAATAACATTGCATTAATAAACCAGAAGTGAAAAGCTTATTGAGGGAGGGGGAAAATTTACATTCCTATATATATATGTATACATATATGTGTGTATATATATATATATATACAGCCTGGCAGTGGCCTTTATGTCTTAGAGTATTGCTTTCTCAATATAACCCCCATTGAGGCAAAAGTAATATTAACAAAAGATAAAGTTTTGCTGTGATTCTTAGTGTTTTAATAAACTTAGTTATAACATGGCAAGTAAAAAGCTCCTTAATCTTTTCCCCCTATTTTACTACAACACCACATTGCTATACTTGGAATATGATCTTGCCACTAACGAAGTCTCTAATCATCCAAGACTGATTAAAAAGAAAAAGTTTTCTTGATTCCTTGTGACCCCTGAACTGAAGTCTTTGAATAGGAGATTAAAGCTTAATTATTTTGATGTACCAGTTCAGTGTTATCAATCTGGCTTCTTCACTGTAAATTGTTTGAGTGAAATAGGTGAATGCTCTGTCCTTTCCCTTTTTAAAGAATTCACATTTTCAATTTCTACATGAAAAATAATACCTTAACTAAATGCTAATCATACTTTCTGCTGACAAAGATAAAACAAACCAGGAGATTATCTAGAATACTAAGGGGATAGCAGTATGCATAAATCAATACTGCTTCTACCTATATTTCTAATCTTCTTTCAGACATAAACACAAGTTTTTTTAAAAAAAAATGTAGAGCACTTTGAGATAATATTTAAAGTGCTCTCTCAATCTTAGAATTTTTTTTTTTTTTGCTAAACGATTTTAGTATATAAAATAATCAGAAAAATCAGCACCCCTGCCCATACTGTTTCACACAGGTAACCATATTAGTTTCATGTATGAGCTTCCAGAAATACTCTACACTTTGGAAAAATTTTAACATGAAACTACATTTTCTATTTTTTGTTGTTGAAAAATGTAGTTTATATATTGATCTGTATCAATACATACAATTTGTATGTTATTGTATTATGTAAATGTTTCATAATTTATTTAAATTGTCATTTAAGATGTGTCCAGAAACAGCTAAGTCCTGATGTTGATCCCGGTCCACTTCTGTTCTTCCTTATCATGAGTTTCCTTTCACCGCCTTTTAAGTCCTTTCTTTCCAGCCAGGCACAAGAGAAAGGAATCTCACGTAAAGTTGTTTGAGCTTAAATTTTGGCTCCATCAATTTTTCATTATTTTGGGTAGATTATAGAACTTGACTAAGCCTCAGTTAATGCTTCTGTAAAAAATTATATAATAATGCCTCATAAGTTTTATAACCATCAAAATTCATAAAACATATTTAGCACAGCCCCTGGAAAATTCTAAGTTCTTTACAAATAAACAGTGTGGATAATGATACCCTCATTCCCAGAAGCCTTCTGAGACAGGAGGTAAAATCATCACTACATATGAAGTTTTAAATATGTCCTCCAAAAGTATCTATAGCCCTGGCCCTGACCCACACCAGTCTACAAAATGGGCTTCTTTTTACTTCTCCCATCACAGTAGGCAGGTATTTTCCTAACATCTGCATAACTACAATGAGCAGGTGGGTCTTGTCATAACAATGGAGAACTGTTCTAAAGATGTTAGATCCTTTTCATTTAGAAGCAGCAAGCTGACAATATCTTTTAAGTTGTAGGCTCAAACTCTAAGACCTCACATGCCTACTAACGATCTCTGTATGAAAAATTAATTTACATAGATCAAGCGATCCAATTGTCTGGCTTACATTCAGATAACTTGTGTGCATAACAGTTAACACTCCTTCTCTCTTCCTGCACTGTGATTCAGCTATGCCCTGTAAAGTGATAGATCACTCCCTTATCCCCAGAACTAAATAGTTTCCACTGTGCTTGCATTTAACTGCTCTAACACCATTCCCTTCTGTATGCATTTAATTTGGAGCAAAGATAAAATGAAATCCAATTCTCTTGTTCTCTGAGTAGTTTTGCTTGGTTCCTGTGCAGCACTAATGTTTGTCTCATATAATTTCATATATTTCCATAACATCCATGTGTAAGGTGGCTTTTATTATCTCCATACTACAGAAAAAGCATGAGAAGCTTAAAAAGCATAGATGATTTTCTCAAGGTCACAAAAGCATTTAGTGACAGAGCTGGAACTCAACAGGTTTCAATGACTTCAAGGTCATTGGTTTTGCACCATATTACATTGTTTCTCATAAATAAGTAAAGAGCTTTTGCATGAAACTTACTAGTCTTAACTAGATTTTTTTTTTTCCACAAGAAAAATCTCTATATAGAGGGAGTTTAAATGTTATACTATATTGAGCAGTATGTTAAAATGTAAAACACAGTAACTATTGACACATTTTCAAAGGTATCAGTCAGAAAGGTGACCAAAGAGTGGTTTTGGCCCAAAGGTAAAATGGCAAACAGTTGATGATCCCCTTATAGAATGAATAGAGATAGCAACACAAGAAAATTCACCTAAAATAATAAAGGTGATCAAATTAGTACATTAAAGTCAAGGAGCCAATACTTTCAGGCCTTTAATTAGAATATTGGTTTTTTGTTCAAAATGGTTGTATATTTGGTTGATGAAACCATGTATTTAAGATATCACCTTTGCTCTGTAATCTAGAGAAAATATACCAACATTCTAGTCCCCAGTAAAGAACACTCTTCCAGGTCGTTGAATAAAAATCAGCATAAAGGAATTAAATGTATAAACTTGTCCTTATTAGAACTTTGTTTCAAATCAGTGCTTCCGATTATGGTCTAATCTATACAATAGTAACTTAAGATGTTCAAATTGCCTTCACTTCATTTACTCATTTGGGTCTCAAAAGAACCTTTTCTGTTGACGAAGCGAATAACATTCTCTCTTTTTTTGAGTTAATAGCATTGAATTTGAAGTAAATGTATCTGCCAAAAGATTCTTTTTTCTATTATTGAAAAAGGACACAATTTATTTTCCCTCAGCCAAATGTTCTTCTAGTGATAATGGCAACAATGATGACATAATAAGAACATCTACAATAATATAATAGCAATATTAACAGCCTTGAGTTACCAAGTACATATGTGAAAATCCCAGTGGTGTGGGCTTAATGATGTTATATTACCCCATCTAATCCTCATATTAATGCTGTAAAATAAATGCTATATTAAACAAATCAGGAAACAGGCTAGGAGAGGTTTAAATAAGTGTCCTAGATAACATAGGTAATAAGTACCAGAGTAAAAACTTAGATGCTTCTCAAGGTAACACTGTTTATCAGAAATATAGTTCAAAAAGCCCATGTGTTGGTCCCCTCGAGTTTTACTATTCAAAATAAGATAATGTCTGTTTTAATTTAAGGCATTAATTATTATGTTTCTAATTATAAAATCTCATATCATCGTTCTTTACGTCTCATATAAAAAGTATTAGTTTACCTTTATTAGGACGAGGATTTATTAGGACAAGGATTTATTAGGACAAGGATTTATGCTATAATGTAGTTGCTTTGGAGCATCTCCTCCTCTGATTTTAGTAACAAATGACTGTGATTTTTATAAGGCAGAAGAACATTTTCTTCCACATGTCCATAAATTCCATTCTCTCTGTATTTCTCTCTATATTTCCCAAGGTTTTGCCTTCTTTCTCCCTTCCCATGATCTCTCAGTCCAGTTCACTGATATTCAATTGAAAAATATTTATTTCCATCCCAATTCATTCAACAGTTGTTAAGAATCTAAAATACTCTAGTACTTTATTAAGTGCTATAAATACAGAAATGAATAAAATGAACATGACATCTCCCTTTATAAAGGCATTTATATAAAGATACTGACAGTAAGCAAATACATTAATAATTGAATAATGGTAAACAGAGGATGGAAAAATAACAAGACGTAGGATGATATGTGACCTTTAATAAGAGAGGTTCATTTAACTAGTAAACTCAAGAAAGGTTTCCTTGATGAAATAATTTTTAGCTGAAATTTGAAATGTGCGTAGAAATCATGCATGCAAATGGAATAGGGGACTTGTCCAAAGGCACTGAGGCAGGGAGATACTGAAGGAAGGTATTAGAGCTAGAGTTTAATGAAGAAGAATGGGCATCCACTATACTACTGATATAATCAAGAGTCATGATACCTTATTCATGATATTTAAGTTTTTCTATAAGTGAAAGAAGTAACTGAAAGACTGAAGGCAAAGAAGGCTTTTAAGTTTAAAAAACACACTGATAGATGGGGAAAGAATTGATAAGAGACTCACCATCATATTTGAGAGACAGGTAGTTAAAATTTAGGCAAAAAATGCTGGTAGTTAAAATTAGAATTGCTTCAATGGATATGAAGAAATAGAGCACATTCAGAACAGAATTACGGGGTTTAATCTGCACATTTGGTAATTTGTCAGAAACGTAAAAGAATGAGAAGAGTCAAAAAGAAATTAAAATACTTTGGCATGAGAAACTAGATATAAAATTTTTAAATTTCTGAAATTTTAGAAATCAAGTTTAAAAATCGTTCACTTTAAGGTAACAAGAAGAAATGAGAAAATTGAGGGGGAAAAAAAACCCGATATGAAACAGAAGAGAAGCGTGGAAAACAAATTGTGGTATATTTATACTACTCAACAAGTAAAAGGAACAAACATTTGGTGTATGCAAAAACATGGATGAATCTTCAAAACATTATGCTAAGCAAAAGTAGTCAGACACAAGTCACAGTATTATGATTTCATTTATGTGATATCTAGATTAGGTAAAATTATTCCATAATGATAGAAATCAAATGAATGGTTATCTATGGAAAGGAGATCAGAGGGACAGTTTTGGGACAAGGTGAAGCTTTCTGGGATGGTAAAATTTATTTAGATATTGATTGAGGTCGTAATTAAACAGGTGTATACATATATATCAGCACTGATTGAACTGTACAATTAAAATGGGAGCATTTTATTATATGCAAACCATATCAATAAAATTGATTTTAAAAGATAAATATGTGATTTCAGCTAATTTTATGACTTTTACCTCTTTCCAAAATTCAAAAAAGATACAATTAATTTTAAAGTAAGACTAAAGATAGTATTCAAGAAATTGAGGATTTCCTCTTTGAAACAAAACTCTCAACACATAGAAATAAAGTAAAAGCATATAAAATTGTATTGAACTGTTAATTGAAACTTCCTTATGCTTTCATTTAAAATTGAGTTTGACCATTAAAATTAAAATGTTCAACTTTGTGAAAGACACAGTAAAGAGAATGAAAATGCAAGCCATACACTGAGAGAAAAATATTTGTAAAAGATACAGCTGGCAAAGGATTGTTATCCAAAATATACACAGAACTCTTAAAACTTAACAATAAGAAAACAAAATACTGGATTAAAAAAGTGAAACAGACTTTAACAGACATCTCACCAAAGAAGATATAGAGACGGCAAATAAGCATATGAAAAGATCCTCCACATCATATACCATCAGTCAAATGCAAATTAAAATAACGATGACATACCACTATACACTTATTAGAATGTCTAAATCCAGAACACTAAAAACACAAAATGCTGGCAAAAATGTGGAGCAACAGAAACTCTAATTCATTGCTGGTGGGAGTGCAAAATGGTACAGTCACTTTGGAAGACTGTTTGGCTGTTTTTTACAAAACTCGACATCCTCTTGCAATGCAATTCAGCAGTTGTGCTTTAGCATTTACCCAAAAGAGTTGAAAATTTATGTTCACATAAAAGCAAACATAAGGGTATTTATAACAGCTTTATTAATTGCCCAAACTTGGGCAAACCAAGATGTCCTTCAGTAGATGAATGGATAAATTGTGGTATATCCAGACAATGGATATTATTCAGTTCTAAAAAGAAATGAATTCTCAAGCCATGAAAAACATGAAGGCATATTAATGCATAATACTGAGTGAAAGAAGCCAATCTGAAAAAGCAAAGCCAATTTGAAGCCAATTTGAATGAATCCAAATATATGACACTCTGGAAAAGGCAAACTACAGAGACAGTAAAAGTCAGTGGTTTCCCAGGGTTAGGACTATTGTTTATAATTTAGGTAGAAATTATCATCATGTGACCCAACACTGTCAATTTTGGGGGAGCTTCTGTGAACAGTACATCATTTGCTGAGAACATAGATACACAGTTTGGTTATGTGTCGAAACACAGAGTCATCAAAGTAAAGAGGGAGAGAGCAAGTTTTTAATATACTGGACATGCAGCAGGCTGCTACAGGAGGAAGCAAATGGCCAGAGTTCAATGCTTGATTAGAGCACAAGATGGATAGGATTTGTCTGACTTTAATTTTTAAACTCTAGGGATATTTTGCTCATATTTACCATTATGAGTATTCATAAAACAATGGAATCATGCCCAGAAAAGAAAATTAAAAGTCCAACTTTAATGATTTATACAATTTAAAATGGAAAATGAAAAAGAATGGCAGCTGGAAAATGAAAGGAATGGAAAAGGAGAGCTAATAAAGATATCTGTCCTCACTAAAAACACGTATTGTGAAAAACAAGAGAAAACGAAAATTGCTTATGTAAATATAAGCATATGTAATCTCTTACCATGTAAACCAATACAGAAAGATCAAAAAGTTAAATTATAACCTCCATGACAACAATAAAGATTTAAATGACACCAAATAATTTTGTGATTACATAACTGTTCAGATTTCAAGATAACTTTAAGAAAAATAAAGGCATATTCTATCAGTTTCTCAACAAGATGATGATTGGTCTATAATAAAATGATGGAAATTCACACCCACAGAGGAAAATGTTACAGCTGAAGACAAGATAATGTAATCATAAATATGACAAAGCTGCAGAAAAAGAAATCCTCCACACTTATTTTTGTCTTCTACAAGTAACATCTCCTTCTTCTATTCACCCCAATCTATAGTTATTTAGTATAACTCAATGAGAGAATGACTACATTTCTCTTGGTGAAAGTACCTCATCATGGATTGGTTCTATGTGCATTAGACTGTCAAATCTTGCAAACACTAGGTGAATCGATATGTAATTCAGACAAAGAAAGAAAAAGAAAATGCAACTTTTCCTCAGGTAAAATTCATTCACAATATTTTTAGGAGTTATTCCTTCATTAAAAATATCTATAAATATATATATTTTTATAGTCTAAAGCTCAACACCTTAAACTTTATTCTAAAACAACGGACATGTATATTGTAACTCTCTAAGGGCAAATGCAATGTCTGTTTTGTTTCCATTTTCCATAGCTGTTAAGCCTGGCCAAAGCATGCAATAATTTTTTTTCTTCAAGTTTTATGGACAATATCAGGGAAATGCAAATCAAAACCACAATGAGATATCACTTCACATCTGTAAAGATGGCTATTACCAAAAGATAAGAGATAACAGGAGTTGGCGAGGATGTAGAGAAAATGGAGTACTGGTACACATTGGTGGGAATGCAAATTAGTACAGCCACTATGGAAAAGAGTATGAAAGTTTCTCATAAAGTTAAAAATACAACTGTCAGATGATCTAGCCATCTTAGCTTTGGGTATACATCCAAAAGAAATGAAATCACTATCTCAAAGATATATCTGCACCCCCATGTTCACTGCAGCATTATTCACAATAGTCAAAATATGAAAACAACATAAGTATCCATCAACAGATGAAAATCATAGTTAATATTCTGTTTTAAAAAAAACTCTGGACAACAAAAGCTAAAATAAACAATGGACTACATCAAACTAAAATTCTTCTGGACAGCAAAGAAAACCATCTAAAAAATAAAAAGGCAACCTACAGGATGTATCAGATTGGGGTCAATATCCAAAATTTATATAGAACACATACAATTCAACAGCAAAAAAAAAAAAAAATCTGATTAAAAACTGGGCAGAGGAACTAAATAGACAATTTTCAAAAAAACAAAAACAAAAACAAAAAAACATGGAAATGGCCAATAGGTACATGAAATGATGCTCAACATCACCAATCATCAGAGAAATGCATATAAAACCATGAAATAACACTCCACACCTGTTAGAATGCTATCATAAAAAAGAAAAGAGATAAGCGTTTGTGAGGATTAAAGAACAGTGTAACTGTATACGATAAATAAATCCCAGGGATGTAAGGTAAGTCTGGTTACTATAGTCAACAAAAACTGTATTGTATATTTGAAAATTGCTAAGAGAATAAACCTTAAGTCTCATGACGAGAAACAATTTGTAACTATGTGAGTTAATGGATATTAACTAAACACATTGCGGTAATCATTTTGCACTATATACATATATCAAATTATGTTGTACACCTTAAATTAGTACAATGTTATATAGTTATATCTCTGTAAAACAGTAAAAAATATTCTGAATTAACCTACTAGAAAAAATGTCCGCACTCTAGGCAGGCAAAGCAGGCAACTTTGAACTAATTAGAAAAAGAACAAAACAACACAGTATGTAGATTGATGAGTAGAGCACAACTGGATTTCAGCATCCATTTACAAATTCAACTGGATAATGTTATGTATTGAAAAACTGCACAACCATATATTTCCCTTAGTTGTATATCTTGCCCCTTTCTTGGTGATTCACAATGTATGATAATATACATAAGATTTAGAAGTTTTAAACAACATGTAAATCTCACTGTTTTTAATCGATCATTCCCATATTTTTTTGTAGACTATAGTAGGTACTAAACATATTTATTAAATAAGAAACTTTTCTTCTGCTACACCACCAATGAACACACTATGAAGATGGTGTTCCACAAGGTTTCCCTTAACTCTCCTCAACTATATAAGTGGTCCTGACCTTCTAGAAAGGCTTTTCACAAATTTCAAGACAGAAGTAATTCTCTGAATGCTCAAGGTAATCAGTATTTAACTTCCAGATAAGTGGCGCCTGACAATATACTTTAAAACATAAAAATAATATCGTATGGTAATTGGTTTATTTATCTCATCTTTTTTCTTAAGATTAGAGTTGTAAATGTTCAATGTTCACTAAAAACAGCAGAACTAACATAAGTAATTTAAACTTTTATATAATTATCAAAATTTTCATTTTTCTTTGTCTTCAATTTTTTTATATATTGAGTAACAGAATGTCAGGAGAGTTAAAAAATAATTTTAGTTGTGTCACAAGACATGGCAGTACATTTTTAGCAAAATTTGATATTAGTATTTTTATAACAGAAAAAAGTATCTTTGATTACTGCTTTCTATTTCTTTGTATAGTCTTAAGTTTATAATATCTTTATCAAGTTTTGATATTAGGGCTCCACTAGCCTCATAAAATGAGTTGCAGAGTGTTCCTTTCTCTATTTTCTGTAAAATCTGGTATAAAATTGTTTTTTATATCTCAAATGATATTATTCATTAACATAATTTATTTATTTCTTAATGTCTGGTACAGTTCATCGGTGAAAGCATCTAAGGCTAGAGTTCTTTATGGAAAGCTTTTTGATAATGAATTTTATTTTTATTATGGATACAGAACTATTCTGATTTTCAGTTTCATTTTGTGTCAGTTTTTGTAAGTTTTATTTTAAGAAATATGTACATTGCATCTAGTTGTCAAATTTATTAGTATTAAGCCTTCTCTTATTGCCACTTAATATCTATATGATGTTAGTGCTATATCTTTGCAGTTTTAAAATTGAATTTCAGATCATTATATGATATCAAATGAGAAGGCTTGATTAGGTCATTCTTTTCAGTTTCTAAGTATGTTTATTCCAAATGAAAAATAAAGTATGGGTAAGGGAGATTATATATATATAATAAAAATATAAGATTATACGAAAGTTTTATATTTTTATATTTTATATAATATTTGTTCACTGGGTAAGAAGTTTAAATATATATAAATTATTTTTATTTGTTAAAATTATTGGGGTGGCATTGGTTAATAAAATCAAATAGGTTTCAAGTATCCCATAATAATACATCATATGTACATTGCATTGTGTGTTCATCACTACATGAATTACTTTTATTATATAAATATAATGATTTCAATTAAAAATGGAATTTCCCAACCTCATGTTGGAACTAATAACTGACAATGATAATATGTAGATATATAGGCAATGCCAGTATAATAACTCAGTTTCTACTTATTTTATATTGACAGAAATTAGAAATCACACAGTCTTACAAAGTGTTACAAGCCCTTAACTCAAAGAAAACAGAACAACAACAACAAAATAGTAAAAACCTCAAGTATAATTTATTCTATGTGTTTTATGAGAATTCAGCTAATATCCTACTTACTACTTACTATCTTAACTGGAAAATAGAGAGAGAAAGGAGACTTTAGCAGGATTCAAGAAAACAATAATAAGTTATATTTTAAAAAATAAAAATAACAAGATGCATAAGATATTGTCTCCCTCTTTTCCAACACAAGATGGCTCACTAAGCTTTAAAAATAATCAATTTTTTTTAAAAAGATCCATTAATATCTTGCATCGTTATAGAAGGGAGGCCCAATTTTGTTGTTATTGTTGTTTCTCTCATAGATGATCCTCTAAGTTTTTAAGAAGCATGTTTTTAAAACTTTAAGACTGATTCATTCACACTTACACCAAAAAAAAGTCCTTTGGAAAATCTGTCTCTCGACTTCCATTTACAAAGACTAATCATCATATAAATTACCTCTTTCCAAGTGCTTCTGGGAAGATTAAAATTACATTCAAAATGAAATACCTGAAAAGCATCCAAGGAATATGCTTCCTTATCCAGAATAAGGAACAATGCCAAATTTGACAGGCAGTTGGCACTTACTACATGTCATTAGTCATTATAGTATGAAAACATGTTTTTGTCTTTATTGCTTTAACAATCCTGAATAAACATTGAATTGAATCATACAATGCAGAAAAACTTGTCCTTATTCCTTGGGCATCCTCTGTCATTAAAATCTGGTGAGGCCCATTCTAATTTTTTTTTTTTTTTTTTTTTGTGAGAAGACCTCTTTGGGGTAAAAATTTGAGTTCTTTCTTGAGTTTTCTCTTGCTTTGCTTAGCATTTCATGTAAACAGTAGACTCAATGATAAAAATTTTCAGTTTTTAGAGTAAATATTCTTCTAATTAATTTGATGATCATCCTAAGGTAGGCAAGGGAAAAGACAGTTCCAGGTATAGTCTTATAAAGCTCTTACTACTTTATTCTTTCAATTATGTTTTCTTCAAGATATTTTTTTAATTGGTCACCTACCAGAAAATTGATATAAGGCCACCCAAAATAATTTTTAAAGTAGCACACTAAGTTTCAATTTTTCACCACAAAATAATTTAGCTAGAAATGTGGACTTTTGTTGTTGTTCTTTTTTAGAAGACTACTTAAAACTTGAAAAATCAATCTTACTATCACCAAAATTGTAATCTAATGCTATGCAAATCTTTAAATAAAATTCTAATATGTAATCTTCATTAATATCACTCTAAAAATAGCATTACACATGTACTGGGAATCATGTAGAGATAATTTTTCAATCACCTTTATACTAGAAAAGTATGTAATCTTAGAGACATTAAATAAAATAGGCCACCCTATTTTTCTCCCTATGGATTACTAAGTGCTCCTGGGAACAAAAGAAATAAAAATGCCGCTTTCATATGTCTGTTAATAAAACAAGGTGATTGCTTAGGTTTAGTAGTGAAATTATTTCATTTATTGGTTAATTTAAATACATTTATTGAACCTTTCGATGTTAGATTCTAGGTTAGACACTGGAGATAAATATAATATTAAAACAACTCTTTAACAATTGCTTTACCAATTGGAATGATATCAGTTGCAAAGTACAGAAATTCTAATTAAAATGGCTTAAACAATAAAGGACATATTATCTCAAGAAACAAGAAATCCAGATGTCAGGAATATTACAATGTTGGTTAATTTTTATTCACTGTCAGGATCGAGGGTCCATAATTTCTTTCATCTTTTTGTTTTGACACCCTTAGTGTCAAAAGAGGGTATCCAACTCACAGATAAGCTTACAAAAATGTAAATTATAACAAAATGCCATACCACTGTAAACGCACTATAGAATGGCTGATTTTGTTTTTTAACTGACCAAACCAAGTGTCGTTGAAAATGTGGAGCAAGTGGAACTTTTGTAGACTGTTGGTGGGACTATGAGTTGAAAAAATCATTTTGGAAAACTGTTTGACATTTTCCACTAAAGCTGAGCATACCTATACTCTTAGACCATGGAGTTCAACTGTCTGTTTTTCACCTGAGATGATACACTGGAAAGGATACTTAAACGAGACTCTAAATATCAGAGATCTTATCTAGTGTCAAAATGTACTAATAATTCAAAGGTTAGAGGTAACTGCAAAATGCAAGCAAAACATAAATCACAAAACATTTTGAACATAACAAATCACTTGTTGGTGCCTAACTCCAAGGTGTTGGGAATGTGTCTAGTGAAACAGGAAAACCAGACACAGATGAGTTTTAGAAGTATTTATGGGATCTAATGAAAAGCAACATAGCTAGTCCTTGGCACAATCTAAGTAAACCGTGTTGGATTAATTTTCTATAGTTATTAGAAAGAAGAAATGATATAGGAAAAGTGGCCAATGTAACCTACTTAAACTTTTAAAATTTTTTACAAAAATTCTTTTTAAAGTCTTTTATATACGTTGTACAAGATCAGGATTATGAAATGATTATGAAAAAGTTGGAAGAAATTTGAACTTTGGCAGAGCTATTTAACGTTTTTCTCTTGCTTTTACTTGGGATTGCATATGGATATCAGGGTGTATCATAATCTTTTCAAGACATAAATTCTCTAAGATTTGAAATCTTAAAAATTTCTAGATAACATCAGACTTTTATGATAAGTGAAGATGCTGATGAAATAAATTATAAGACCTCACAATTAAGTGCAAATAAGTAGAAAAGTGGAAACCAAAATCTAGAATAGACAAGTTCAGAAAAAGATTATAAAACGTAAAATCAAATTATATGTAATTATCTATAATCCATAAAAAAGAGAGATAATAATAGTAGATTTATTACTATTGCTGTTGTTGCTTGCCATTCTCCTCTCTCCTCCGAGCTATTACTCCTGTGCTGGCATGACCAAAATATTTAATAAATTCTTGTGTATTTTAAAGACAGTGATAGAAACAAACCAAAATACATTGGTCTGAATCAATATAAAACAATATACTTTTAGAACATTATATACAATCACATAATACACTTACATGGTAGTGACATTTTAATATGAAAGGTGAAGGTATAGAAGAAATAGGATCAAAATCTATGTAGACATGAATATAATAAATAAATTACCAATGCATTTATTTGCCTAACCCTGATACTGTGGATAAGAGGTAAAACACTAAAAAAGGGCAAAGTTATCTTAGAATAAACATCAGGAAGCCCTTATTCATATTGGATAATAATCTTAAAGAACTATTTGTTCTAAGAAGTGGCAGTGGCAGGAAATTAAACTGTATTCAAAATGATTTTCATCAAATTGATGAATGATATAACTACAAAAAGTTGCTAAACAAAGGGAAAAGAATGTCCAGTATGACTTCTATTTCTAAACATCATTCTGATTTATACCATTTGTATAAATTGTAAAGAAGAAATACTAATAATGAATAAACATATTAATATATATTGAATATAATCTCTGAGTTAAAATTTCAGTTAAATAGCAATAAGATACAGTGTGACTGCTCAATTATCAAATATTTTAATAATAAAATAATACTTAATGTTGGCTAGTATACCGTGAACAGGTCCTCTTAGCCATTGCAGGTTGAAATTAAATTAGTACATATAGTCTGAAATCACTTTGGCACTTAATACCAAGAGTTTTGAAAGAGGCTATTCCTTTGTGACCAAGGAATTTCATCTCTAAGAGTCTACAATAATCAAATAGTAAAAACTGAGCCACAGAAGCGTGAAAAAGATGTTTATAGAAAAAATATTAGTAAGAGACAAACTGGAAATAGTAAATGTTTGAAAGTTCATAAATCAATGAATACGTAGTACATCTATAAAAGGAATTCCATGAAGTACCTAAAATTCTATTTTATAAGAATATTTAATGATATGAAAAAATACAATTATGTGAAGTGCATAAGGGAGAAAATGAAATTTTACAAATTGTATAATCCAATTTGATAAAAATAAATAAAAACAAACACATATCACATGTATACACACACAAGCTCAGAGTGTGAAAGAACAGATGAGAGATGATTATGATAGACAGATAGATACACAGACAGACAGACAGACAAAGAAGTTAGATAGAAAAGTGATTATTCCTTGCTAGAATTTTAGGTGAAGTTCATTTTCTTCTTTCTACCCTCTTAGAATGAATATTTATTGGTTTTATTATTTTTAAAAAAACATGTTGTAGGACATGTGTTATTAGATAACATCACATTTTAATTGTTTAAAAGAGTAACAACTCTAATTCTAAAATTTAATAAATACTTTATTTGAGGGAAATCTGATTCTTCCATTTTGTCCTTCTGTCATTCTTGGATGTACCTGTAGAAAATGATCTATACAGAAATTAGCAGAGTATAACTATTAAATATTGACATTGTTCTCACATGCACCAATTCAAAAATTAAATGTAAATTAATAAGTTCTTCATAAAAATTACTCTATTTTACAGAACACTACCCAAGATTGCTAGTTGATTAAACCTCCAGCAAGATATATTTGTTTTCTAGTTCTATACTTACTGATTCTGTAGTAATAACTGCAATGCAGAGTTAACTGCTTGCACTTACCTCAGCACAACAAGCCCTGTTATTTTTTTTTTATCTAAACATTATGGTTTTAGCAAAACAAAAATGTTTCCTATTTTACTTTTCAGTATTCTGAAAAGTAAATGTATCAAGAAAAATAAAATGAGTTAAAAAAAAAACCAAACAAACAGCACCTGAAGCTCCAATTTAGATCACTTAAAAATACAATGAGAGATGTAAAAAGAGTTTCCATGAAAACAGAGACAATTTTTAACGTATAAAAAATTGAAATTAAAAATATGTATTCTGCTGACATAAAACGTAATTTTAAATATTTGTATTTCTATATTGGAATAATAGCTAATATTTGGACACACCTTCTTTCCATGTTATTGATTGTCTATAATAAGATAAATAAGGAAAAGCATTTCCATCTGTATTACATTTGGGGGGAGTGAAAAAAATCGCTAATATATGTTCTGAATCACAGTAACAAAATTTTACTTAAAGATTTAATACTGAAAAAATTTTATTTTCATATGACATGATAATAGACTTCTTTCTAACACTTCAGTATCCTAGAACAAAATAGCAAGGTGACAAGAAGTAATAGTGTTTTCTGCTCATTCTAGTTATAGTCACAAATTAATTTGGAGATATCTTTCAGCTTTTCTTTTTCTTTAAAATTAGGGCATCTTAGTAGAGTGCTAGAAATATAGACAGCTTATCATTTTTAAAGGCATTTACTATATAAGTTTTAAAACATTTTGGAGATAATTTGAAGTTTTTAAATTAATTCTTAAACAAGTTTAGATAAATTTAGATTAATATATTTCTCAGATTTTTACAGTTCCAATTAGATTTTATAGATTTTATCATTTGTGTTTATTGTAGGCTAGGCTAAGAAAGCAACTGGACCTGAATATGTAAGAAATCAGAACGATGAGAATTTATTTCATGCTCCTATAGTCCATGGAGTTTACAAATTTACAGGGTATGGGGAGTGTCTCCTCCCCCAAATCGTTTAAGAGGTAAAACTGAGAACAACTTCGCAAATTTGGGTATGTAGCTTCCAAGGTTGCCCTGAGGATCATACTCCATCAGTCAGGACCAGAAATGAGAATGGAGGAGTACCTTTAGGAGATTGGGAGGGTGCAAGCAGTAGGGATTCATGTTTCACAGAAGGGAATATATTCAAATATATTCTCTTTCTGAAAGAGAAGTTGGAAAATGTAATCCAGGAAAAAGAATACATTTTTAGAGTTGCAAATAGCCACCACCCAAGTTGGTCCCTCTAACCATGTACAGTATACAATTTTTTTCCCACAGAGAACATACTTCTTCCCGTGTGAGGCAACTTAATAACCCTCCAAGTTACAGAAGTCTGCTCAGCTTGTTAGGTTTGAATTTGGTTCCTCATGTACTAATGACCTATGAATTGAGAGAAGTTATGGAGACTGTTCTTCTGCACTCAACATTAGGGCAAAGATGGAAACTTTGTATGGAAACTCCTCCTTAGGAAAGAAAAAAATAAGAAACATCACAGCATTTAGCTCGCGGCAGTATAAAATCCTGCAAGACAGGAACTATTAAAAAAGCCCCTTCCCAGAGAGCTGGAGAAAGTTTCTGATTATAACCACAGTCTTCTCTCTGGAGGGATATTTCCTTCTTTTGGTATATCATGTGGTTCTGCCTTTGAGAAGTTTCTCCTTTGTTTTCCCTTTTTCTTCTTCTTCTTTTTTTTGTCAGGGCGAAGAGGGAATGCATATTTTTTTGAAGTTTATTTGAATTGTATATATTCTTGTTATTATTAAAGAATAGCTGACATACAATATTAGTTTCAAGTATACAACATAACAATTCAACGTTTATGTTCTTTACGATGTGATCACTACAATAAGTCTGTAGCCATCTGTCGCCATGCAAAGTTATTACAATAATATTGACTATTTTCCTTATACTGTACATTATGTCCCTGTGACTGACTTATTTATTTGTTTGTTTCGTTTGTTTAAAATTGGAGGTTTGTACCTCTTCTTCTCTTTCACCCTTTCAACCATTCACCTAATCCCCTCCCCTCTGGCAGCCATCGGTTTGTTCCTGAGTCTATTTTGTTTTATTTGTTCATTTGTTGTTTTCTTAGATTCTACATATAAGTGAAATCACAGAGTATTTGTCTTTTTCTGTCTAACTTATTTCACTTAGCATAATATCCTCTAGGTCTATCCATGTTGTCCCAAATAGCAAGAGTTCACTCTTTTTTATGGCTGAAAAACCTCTCCTTATTCCTTCTGATTGTCTTCAATGGCTACATCTGAAGTGGGTGGGGTGGAGGATATCTTACTTGGAAACTTAGTTTGGATAGCTATTTTCATGCTGGTGAAATTCCTAGCATCCACCTGTTGTTTGATGATCGCATATTCTTATTCTCTCATTTCTCTCTCATTTCTCTCTCTTCTCTCTCTCTCTCTCTCTCTCTCTCTCTTCTCCCTTTTTCTCATAACCTCTGAAGGCTACTCGAAACACTAAGAGTGAACGAGAAGACAATCCTTCTCAAACCAATTTTTGCACAAGCTGAAGCTCTTTGATTACATTATCTTAATATGTCTTTGGTCCTCAAAGCCTTCTTTTTGTTCATTGTTTAGAATTCAGAGCATGTGGGTTTTCCAATCCTATGGTGCTTTAAAACTAGCTTTCTCTATTCCCTTCAATCATTGTTTAAAATCAGCTAATTCTTGCCTTAGCTCAGCTATTTCTCATAATATTTGGCTCAGTGCAGTAAATAACAGTCATAGTCACACGTTTATTAAAATTCTGCCTTTCTGTCATCACGTTCTCTAGAGCTACAGCTCCAGCAGACATTTGTTCTACCTTTCAAGTTATTGCAGGTAGAGTTCAAAATGTTTTGCCACCATATAGCCCAAATCTCCACTTTGCCACTTGCTGTATATATTTTTCTCACCATCTACTACATGACTTCGATTTGTTTTTTGTTATTAGAGCAAAAATTTATAATACAATTTAATGATTTTAAAGCAGCACTCTACTTCAATACCATTTTTCTACCGGTTAGGGTGAGCTGGGCTATAGACAATAAAACTAAGCAGATAATAATTCGAGATAGTAGTATTCTCATGCAACTGTCAAGTCAATAGCCAAACACAGGGGTAGGGTAGGGCACTCTGTGAGTTTCTATTTAGGAAAGAAGGAGGTGTGTGTGTGTGTGTGGAGGTGGGGGGAAGCATAAAAGAGTGCTCTTGGGTGATTTTTATAGGATAGACCCAGAAATATACACATCACTTTCTCTCACATTCCACCAGAGAATGCTTAATCGTATGGTCACACCAATCTGCAGGTGAACTTGAAAATATCATATTAGTTTCGTACTCAAAAAAACAGTTGGGGGGCAGACGGGCGGGTAGCAGTCTCCACTTCTGAGTTTCTTGAAACTCATGAGGAACCAAGTATATATAAGAATAAAAAAGTAGGAGAGAGTAAAAAAAAGTAAAAGTAAAATACATTTGAAGGAGAGAGCAACAGCAACCAATGACTTTATAGTCATTTCATAATTTACATTTTATAAATTGAAAGGCTTCTTCCTTCAGTTCTTTGAACGAATATAGGTATTTTCCCAGTCACTGTCCCTTTATTTATACATGTTTTGATGATGTTGATTATAAAATTAAAATTAGGCTCAGAGGTTTTATATTTTGTTTCCTAGAATAGTGTGCATTTTGCTAAAAAATGGGTAGAAAATGAAGTAAAATTTCAAGTTTTAATAAAGCTCTAATTTCTGATCTCTCTGTGGCTTAGTAATAATTATGTCAATCAAAAGGAAATATTACCTTCTTTATAAGAAAACCAATATCTTTTAACAGTAGGAAGGATTTCCTGTGTCTACATAATTCATTTCTATTAAGGTTGTCATGTTTGTTTTTCTGATATAATTTAGGATTTTGTTGTGGCAAGGGAGAAGAACACTGGACTGCAAGATAAATGTTCAACAATGTATTTAATACTAAATTTGAAGTATATTGCATTACCTCTTTCTAGCCTATATATCTGTAACAAGAGGATTTTAATACATCCTAAATTTGCTATATTATATATTTTAATATATCCTAAAAAACTATATTAGTTTACTGATATTGCCATTAGCAATGGTATTCCATTTGTAAATAAAAATTAAAGATGATTATATTTATCAAGAATTGATTACATGAGAACTTATCGAATTATTTAATCTTCACAAAACATAAGGTAGATCCTATTATTATGCCTGTTTTACAGATAAGAAAATTGAAGCTCAATAGCCTCATTACTTACCCAAAATCCAAAAACATAAACAGAAAATAATAAAGGTATCTACAGAGATAAAATATGAATACCTCCTCTGTGCGATCTTAAAATTCAGGAAAAATTGCCAATATAATATATTGCCCTATATTATAATAGCAAATGTTTTTTATAGCTTTTAATCAGTGCTAACATGCTTCTAGGAGCTTTACATCTATTAAGTCATTTAATCACCACAACCCAATGAGACAGGTATTACTTTTATTATGGAAGAGGAAAATGAAGCACGGAAAAATGAAATAGATTGCTCACGTTCACACGACTAGTAAGAAGGGGAACTAGGATTCATACTAGGCTGTTTGGCTCTAGGATTTTTATATTTAACTACTTCTCTATGTTGTGTCTCACATAATACTTAATTCCTATCAAGAAGAAAATTTATTGCAGGAATAAGCGACCTACTGGTATCAAACAAGACAAAGTGTTAGCTTATAATACATGCCCGTTAAACTGATTATATACTGTTTCCTTCTGTTTAACTGTTGGTTACTAACTAAACACATAACTATTCATCTGAAAATACTTTTTATTTATCCATTGATATGCACACTTCATACATTTTCAGGCCTTGAGTTATTTTTCTGGAGATAATTAAAATTAATCATTTGTATAAATATAGCATTCCTCTCTACGTATATTTATTCTGTATTTCAAACCAGGCAAAATACAACGAGATTATATTATACACCCAGAATGATTTTACTTATGAATGACAGAATCATATCTCATATTGTCAGACCTATGATACTCATCTCTTTCTCACTCAACTAACATTGCAGTGCTATAGATATAATAGTCTTATAACTTCAAATTTAATGACTGCAAGAGCATGTACACTTTGTTGAAAAATTGAAAATAAGTTTTTTCTACAATGAAAGTTTTATTATTAAAAAGAAGAAACTTATGGAGAGTAATTTGATTAAAAAAATTATTTCAGCCTATCTCATCTTACCTAGTTATAATGACTTTGCTATCAAAACAAAACAAAACAAAACAAAACAAAATAGAAGATTAACATGGTGACAATGAATGAATACACTGTAGTTTGTAAGGCTTAAAGCATTTTTTTTTTTAACCTGGGTAATCTGATCTTTCACCATTTTCTGTTTTACAAGGTTATTTTACCATTTCTTCATAGCATATGGTGCAAATACAAGTATGACTATTAAACAGAATCTCAGCTCTGAGGACTAAGTGAATTGCCCTTGTGTAGAATCATATGTGGAGAATCTGCTGCTTGGGGCTGGTCCTCTAAAGGAGCAGCATTGCTACAATGTCAGGCCTAGATTCTGACAATTACCAAACCTTAATCCATCCTTTGATTTAAATTTATTGTCCTTATCAAGACTCTTCTGAGAACAATACAGGGGTTCCATGTTGAGGCCATCAGCCCTGCCTTTGCTCAGCAGCATCCTAGTTCACTTTATGGGTCAGTCTTCCTTCGGTGTTATCACGGGTTTGGGACACTGAAAAAAGTTAAAGATGTGACCTGAAGACACAACACATCTAGAGTTACTGAACTGGAAACATTATTCCTAAAAGCAGAGAAAACAAGTGCTCTCTGGAAAGAGAAATAAACTTTAGCATCAAGTTACCTGATGGAGGTAACTAAGCATCAATACACTCAGCAATGAGCTCTATCAGATATCCTCCTCTAATTTAAAAACTCACAGCACCGAAATATAAAATGTGTTCTCCAAAAGCAAGTAGTAGAGTATCCCATTTAATTCTCCATTTATTTATATCCAAGATCTCCAGAAAAGTAGCCATGAATAATTATTACCTCCTCATTCTACAGTTAGAGAAACAGACATTAAAGGATTAAACAGATGACACGACTCGTTAAAAAATACAAGATTTTTTCCTAAGGCCAAAGATGCACCATAAAACTATAAAACTATTTTTTACTTTAGGTGAAGTGAAATGAGAAAATTAAACAAATTCATTATTATTGCTCTCCCAAGATGTCAGTTTGGGAGTTCTGAGTGTCTTATTCAGGTCTTCTAGTATTTATAATTTTAATAAATGACTGAACAGTCCTTCATTTGTGGGTACTAGCTAATCTTAAAGTAAGGTATTCTTTAATGAGTGGATTAGGCAACATGGATGGAGAAAAATTTATCCATTCCAAAACCCTCATCTTCAGGGCTGAGGAGCAAAAGCCTCTAAGACACATAAAAATGTTCATTTCCTAAACTTAACCTAGGAGCTATATTTGGTTCTATTCTATTCTTTTTACATTTTTATCACCTTTAAGTAGATCCAAATCCAAGTAATATTTGTAAACAAATTAGAGCTTTACATGAAGAGAATAAAAAATTGAAATATACACTCTTTGTTCTCATGATGTTTCCCTGAGGAAAAATCCTTCCTCTTAAACACAATTTGAATAGTAGGGTGAGAAACGGTTAATGATTATTTATTTCTTATCTGCTATCTAATCTAACGACAGTGCCAAAGTTCAACATATTCTTTTGATTCATTTTTTACTACACCATTAATAATTACAAATGAGTTATGAATGAAGAATGCTGTGTATCTTTCTATTAACACATTTTCTTGACCCATATTCTCAGAGATTACATTTTCCAGTTCATTCCAAGCTTTCCATAGCACCATTCTTAAGGTAGAAGAAAAGAACCAAATATGAGAAAATAGAACAAACAGCAGCTAATAGAAGGAGTAGTTCATAAAAAGCTGTAATGGCAATTCCACCCAGACAGAAAAGGAATGCAGCATTTTCACTGAGTGCTACCTGACAGATTCAATAATCAAGGGAAAGCCTTAATTGATGACACTTCATTAGCATAATGAGTCGAAGCTGGGAAGAGAGAGTCCCTTATTAATTAATCAAGCAAAGCACGAACTGTTTCAGTCTCCTACACTCTGCCATTTTCCATTAATCAAGAAAAGTGTATTAAACTCATTCGAAATCCCGGCATGTGGATTATCATTCCAAGGAAGAGAAATGGCAAAAAGATTTGCCCAGTTGAACACATGTGCTCTGGACTCATGTATGCCGCCAATTCAGATTTGCAAGGCTGAAACCATGCACAGAGGACACAGAGTAAGTGGTTCTGCAAAACATGTAAATCACCATCTCATTAGGAAAGTAAACAAAATCCCATAAACCTCACTAAGAAAAAGAGAAAAAAAGAAATAAATTAACTTCATTTGCCATTACTTCACCTATTGCTCAAAACCTCTTTTTCATGAAACATCATAAAATATTATATGCATACAAAATCTTTATAATATACCTGTTCAACATCCATATTTGATTCCAGATTCACTATTTCTGGCTCTTCATATTCCATTAGGTCATGAGAGAAATAATTACTGGTAGTCAGCTCTGGTACAAAGAAGTCAAACACTTTAGGTCCCCAACTAACCAGGGGCACAGGTGTTGAGAATCTATGCTAATGAGGTTAACAAGCCAAGATCAAACTGTGGAATCCCTATAGCAGAATGGACTTGAAGAGAGACTAAAACCACGATTCTATTATTGTAAGGTCACTTTCCCGTGATGTCTCCTAAAACCTTTAGGTGAGAGGTGTCTGTCAACATATTAATAAGCTAAAGAGAATTAGAATAGAGTTTTGAAAACATATCACTAGAAAGAAAGTCAATAGACTTGGATTTTACATCTAGCTTTGAGAACTACGTACAAGCTCTATGGCTTAGTCCAGTTGCTTGATGAGTAAGATGTTCAGTTTACTCCTATATTTTAAGAAATTTGAACCAGAGGAACACTTAAGTCAATTCTAGCTCTTGTAGTCTAATATCAGATGCCATTAAGAAAAGAAGGCAACTAAAAGCTGGCAAGTGTCTGATTTACTCATTTAACCAACTATGAAAACTTTATGCAAATTTATAATGACTATTTAATCAAACTCCCTACTTGCTTCTTATCTATCTGTTCCAGAGCCTCTATGTACTGTTGTGCCAGCTGTGCACTATCTAGATACAGAGGCATCCTTTGCAAAGCCTAAAAGTGACCAATTCTCTTTAAAGTTAGGCAGTGCCTGACTGCATGACCATACATGGCAGTCATGTAAACCCAGCCATGTAAAATCAAGGTCAATTTGTCCGTCCTATCTACATATTTCACATTTATCTATACCTGTTCCAGTCCAAAATGGATTTGAAGAATCATTCAAATCTTTGTGGTTCCAGGGTAAGTGGAAAAAATAAAAACTCTGATCAAGCAGAACACAATTCTATCCACTGCCTATTTATCAGCATTATTTTTAAGAGCTTGATTTTCAAAAGACAAATATGCTTGACAGAAAAGTGATTCATCTAAATATTCAACTGGTGCATTAAGGCCAATAACAAAATAAATTTACATTTGAAGCACTTCTGGCATTCTAGAACTTAAGTGCAGTGATATACAGATGACCAGAAAAGAGCCATTACCGCTCCAGGGGCTCTTTCATGTCAGCCAAATTGGTCCCAAGTGCTGAACATTAACTGTTTGAGCTCTGAGTGGAGATCTGCATTACCTCCTTGCAGGGCAATAACCTGTATCAATTTGGAAAGAGCTCAGCTTTGTGATGAGGAAGATTTTATAGCAATAAATTGTATTTTGCAACTCGAAGATAGCTAAAGCCATCACCTATAACTTGGGATAATAACCAGGGACTACATGTTCTCAGTAGCTATTTTTTCTTATAAATATTTTATTGATTTTTCAGGCCCACAAAGATCCCTGCTGTCATAAAGTTAGTTTAATGCATACAATATACTTTGTTCTATGCATATAAAATAAAACCTACTCTCAGGTATAGCAGAAATAGGAAAAACGCTTGTTATATGCAGGATGTAACTATTTTTGAGTTCCAACTATTGACTTTTCAAGGAAGATTTTCAGATCTTTTCACTATCTGCTGAATATTCTTGCAATGTGCTGTTTCTCTTTATGAGTATTAACAGTCCATAAAAAAAAAACACCAAAACAGATTTAAAAATGAGAACACGTGTATGCCAAAATCAAAAGTTAGCATAATTAAACAGAAACAAAATGGAAATGGCAAAGGCATAGAGTGATAACAATTCTTTTTCATAGATACCAAGAAACAATATTAGAAATAAATGTTTATATCAATAAGCATCAGAAGGTTGCATTTTGGTGGAGAATGGGTCTCCCCTACTATTGTGAAAATAATGAATTCCTTTAAAAGGTAAGAATTGAGGCAAATTAAAAAGATGGAACCCATTATCTTGATAACTTGAGGATATAAAGACAAAGAATTGCTTCACATAAAACAGCAAAATGTTTTTTTTTTTTTTTTTAATTCTCTAGATGGTTATTTTAATAGAGACAATTCTTTTCACATTTTGAAGTTAACAGACTTACTTTAAAATGTGGCTTGATTCTTTCAACACTGTTTTGTAATTTTCAGAGTATACATTTTATACTTCTTTTGTTAAGTTTATTCCTAAGTATTTTATTCTTTCAATGCTATTGTGAATGGAGCAGTTTCCTTCATTTCATTTTTGGATTGTTCACTGCAAGTATGTAGAAATACAATTAGCTTCCTTGCTATTGAAAAAACATAAATAAATAAAATGCGGATTGAATTTCAGAGAAAAGTTTAATAGTTTGCCTAGAAATTTACCTTTAAAATGATTTACTTCTGAAAAAGCAATCATATTCATCAAATACAAGCTTTGTTTTTATCTGGAGAAGATATATTCTTCTTTTCAAGCCATTTAAAATGCTTTTGTGTGTGCCATAAGAATAATGCCAAAAATAAATAAATATATAAAACTACTCATAAAATACGTACACCTAAGGTACAACTGGAGAAATGAAATAAAAATTATACAAAAGTTCAAAGAATATGATTAGAGAAAGGCAACTTTCTCTAGAATAACTTTATAGTATAGGAAAAGTTAAATTATGATTTACTCTGTATTTGTTATTCTCCATAAAGCTGTAAGAACAGTAGGAAACATAACAGAAGAGAATGAAGATAAGTTTAAACAGTAAGCACATCAGATATAGGTGTCTACTGTTTCTGTATATATTTTCTTCTATGTTCAACTTATAATTAAACAGAGAATAATGCACTGAATACATCTAGAAAAAAGAGCCTCATCTATAATTTCAAAGCTTCTGTTTATTCAATCACATAGCATATTCTGTAGTTCATAGGTAAGAAGGTTTGCCATTACCATTTATCATCTTTTAATATTTCCTGAGGATCCCCTGGATGCAATTGTACTAAACAAGATACTCTGCAGATAAAAAAAGCGCAGGCTCAGAGAGAAAGAGTAATGCCCAGGTGACAAAATGAACGAGTGAAGAAGATAGAAACAAAATCTATATCTTCTAATTGCCAGATCAGTGCTTCATGGCTTCATGGAAACTCATCTTTTGTTGCTTTGCTGGGACCAATAAATATACCTAAAAATCCTTGCCAAGAAAACTGTAAAAAATCATGCTATTTTAAGAGGATAACAGACAATAGAAATGAATAGGATTTCTTTACTTGTTACTTTTTACATGTGGAGTTGGGTATGCAAGAAATTACATAACAATCAGTACTCAGAACCACAGTCATGAGGTCTCTTAGTAGTTAGAAAAGAATTAGAAAAATTAAATTTTAACTTGTTTTAATAAATACAATTATAAAGAATGTGATTCTTCCAACATATTATTACAGCAGACTCTTACGTGGTTATAACTAAATCTGAAGATTCTAGTGCTGGAAAATGTTGGATTGTGGCATAATTTGAAATTATTGTTATAATTCACTGTATTTAAAGAAACTTTCAAAAGATTAATGTTTTACAAACTTATTCCAGGCAGTTTCTATGTCAAATCAAAAGCCAAAATTTAAGACAAAACATAGACTTACAAAGGTACAAGATTGCTTTAATATTGTGAAATTTTCAAAGAGAAATTATAATTAATTTAAAAAACTGGTACAATTCAGGACTTTAATATTTCAATATATATGCATATATATATAAACTTATATAAATATGTATATATAAATTTCCTGAACATACAGGTGAGGGACAAATGAAAAGTTAGCCAAAGAGTTAAGAAGACCTAGAAAATTTAGCCAAAGAGTTAAGAAGATCTAGAAAATTTGTAAGCCATGATGTGACAAGCTCTACTCTAGACGAGCTTAAAAGCTAATGTCATTCCTTTAATGATTTTGGCAATCTCAAGTTACTTCACTTTGCTCTATGATTTTTACAAAGATACTTATTCATATTTTTATATTCAGTTTTCAGATTGAGATAGGCATACATGGATGTTACAGCATAAGGAAATAGAAGAAACTTTGCATTCACTACATCATAGGAGATTTATTAAAGTGTTTAATTACCTCTAATTGTTTTAGAATGTAAATTCAGGACATGTTTGATTACAGAAACTTAAAATTTGAGTTTGAGTTTATTTGAGATAGAGTAGATATATATTCCAAATCAAAACTTCAATCAATAATTTGATATGAGTGCTCATGGTAACAATGCATAAACATTTGAAACCAATACTGTCCCAGGAGATTGACATATGTTCATTCAACCACAGGTCAAATAGGAGTGGATAATTTTTAAGATTTTTGTACATCACTAACTTAACACAATATTAATTGTTGGTTTGCCTCCTTTGATACCTTTCATTGGTCCTTTTTCAATACACAATTCCAAGCCCAAGATGTACAGCCGACACAAAAATAAGTATATAAACATAAATCATTATATTTATGAAGTGATCACAAGGGACTTACCTTGTAAATCCTATCATTTTGCGACAATTTTCATTTATAAAAATTTATAATCATTTTGTGTTTGTGTATATGTGTAGTAGAAGAAATGCTAGATCTTCAAGATTGTTAAATCAACATGTACATTGGTGGAAACCAACAGATTTAAATTCTGTTTACATGTTCCAAATTGGAATAGAAATCATGTCTATCTATCAGTTTCAGAGAGGAACTCAGATTAAATCAGCTACCACACTTTGAATTTCTTAAATAAAAGTTATGTGAATCAGTCAAATATAAGATTAATATTCCGCCTCTTATTTCCTTAGGTCCAATCTATGGCATCTTTGTATTTGTTTAGAAAATGTGGCTACAATCTTCACTGTATCCTTCTCCTTCATTTTCCAAATGAGATCAATAATAAACCTATTGATGTTCCTCCACCACATCTCCCATTTGTGCACTCTGTGATCCCACAGATACTCAGGTTGTCTCTAATTCCCTGAAGGAATAGGAGATAGGCGGGTTATTACAGAGGTCACATTTTGAGAAGGTGGAATTCAGGGCACACCTGACACATTTAATTGGAAGAGGGATACTTCTTCTAAAGAGGGAAAATCAGACAGTGTAGGTGATTACAGGTGCAGGTGAGTCAAGAGTTTTATGATGTTTTAAAATATCCAATTTCTCAATTAAGTACAAAAATCGATCATCAGTGTCTACAGCCATGCTACCCCGAACAAGTCCCATCCCATCTGATCTTAGAAGCTAAGCAGGGTTGGGCCTGGTTAGTACTTGGATGGGGGACCACCTAGGAAGACCAGGTGCTGTAGGTGTAAAAAATAAAAAAAATAAGGGATTGTAAACTGACAAAGTCCTTGCAATCTGTGAGGTCAACTAAAAAATAAAAAGATAAAATAAAATAAAATAAAACAAAATAAAATTGGTCATCGGTGGAGGGCAAAGTAGAGAGGGAGGCAGCAATAGAACATGCAGGGGAAATAAGATGATAATAACAGTTGTTTTGGCCTATTGGATGTTTTACATGAACAGGTATAAGTCCGATAAAATATGTGAAACAAACCTTTTTTGTATCTGTTCTTATCCAAATTAGGCAACAAATGCTCTAAAGATCCACTTTGACCAACAGGTGTTCTTTCACATATACATTCAGTGAACAGGAGGAATAACTGCAGATGATAAAGTTAAGGACTCATGGTAAAAACACGTATATGGTTCCTCACTGGTCCTTTTAACAAAAAGCACTAGAGTTACCAACAGGAAACTATATGACAATCCACTTCTCATACACCTGTCTACTTTGGATCCTAGGTAAATAAGCTAGCAATATCAGATAAATATTATGAATATCAAAATGGCAACTATTAGATTGGAGTACAAAGGAAAAAAAAAAGATACTATAGTTCTGGAAAGAAAGAACACCTGATAAGAGTAGAGGGGTAATCTATTTACCAGAATGGTGAACAGTTTTCAGATTAACAATATAGAGACATAGGAATAAGGGATTCTAGAGAAGTCTACTTTGATTAAAAAAAAAAAAAAAAAAAGGAAGCACAGGCTGGAGTCTGATTCTTGTGAAGCTAAGTGTAGGCTCAAGACTAGTCTATGAGGAAGTATGATTTGATGCTAAAACCAATAATGTGGTTGACCTAGAATATTATGTAAAGTTTCCTGTCAAATTATTCATGAAATATGGATATACCTGCATTTTGGTTAACAATTCGATCTTAGTAGATATCAACAAAATAGCTAATTTTATTAAAGAGAAAGTCCAGGATGTGGAAAAATAAAGTGTTATAAATATTTTTTAAAATAATAAAAATAAATTAAAAATACAATCCCTAAGTCTTTCTCTCCTAGGAAAGGTGTAGTATTTGTGACAGATAAAGACTCTAAACTGAGAGTGCAGTTGTATTCCAGGGATATTTAGCAACATTTGCAGATGCTTTTTTGTTGTCGTAACTAGGGTGTGCTACTGGTGTCTTATGAGATTGATGTTACTAAACATCCTACAATGCACAGGACAGCCATCTCACAAAAAGGAATTATCTGGCCCAAAACATCATATTTCCAAGGTTGAGAAACTCTGTTTTAAATAATGGGCACGTGGCCACAGTTGCAAAAAGACTGAAGAGTAGGTGGAGGATTTACCATTCCCATGTACTCGGGATTACTCTTGTTGGAGTTATGTTGCATTTTAGGTGTTCTCACATAAATCACTGAGAAATAACCTTGTATGTATTTGGTCATTTAAGATATTCTTTTTCCTCTTATCTCAAGACCAACAGACTTTTTGGTTATATTGTTGGTCTTTCTCTGGAAATCAATCTGCTCTCTCCCTACAAAATTTTCCCTACTTTACAGCTTGTCTCCTACTTCCAACACAGTTCCACTATCATCTCTTTTTACCTGATTTCACACTTTGTCTCAACTGTTGCACCTTCAGACACTAGCAAATGATTTAGATCCAGACACACCCTTGTACTATGTTCTTGCCATATCCTAAGAAAATTGCAAACATGTGCTCATTATACAGTTGGTATATTTCAGAAAGTATTGTTGGAATAACATATCAATGCTTAACAAAGAACTAATTTGAACTAATGCACACTGACCTATATCATTTTTTCCCCTTCACACTTCAGAGTGTGAGACCATTTGTCAAATGTAGTTTTCATTCATCAGAGAACAAAAAGACCCTGCCACAGATGTCTACCAGCCCTGGAGCACTGCCAAAGGCTGCAGTTGTACAGCCATTTTCCTGGAAACACAAAGGACGATGTGTTTATTTAATTATGTTGTGCTAGAAGCTCACAATATTTAGTTGATTCCAACTCATCTGCATAATAATAATTGCATGGAATCAGTTATAGTGATAAAAACACATTCAGACAAGAGGTATTGTTCTTTCCTCTTGAATCATATATCTCTTTATTCATATACATGCTTTAAATTCAGCATGTGTTTGGATAATCCTCTTTGTGACAGCTTCTGCAGCATCTCTGAACAGAAATAAAAATAAGGAGAGAGCTTGGAACATTTTCTTCCTCTTAGTACATAAAAAATTGAAAATAAAAAGCACTGAAAATTTAAGGATTCAGAAATCCCGATAAATATAAAATCTTTTAAACCACACTATTTCAAATTCTAGATGGAAATAATAATGTAATAATAAATTAGTCTGTAGCATGGGGAGTAGCTGTAGAAAACAAGCTTGTTTTTTTTCCCCTTACAATATGTCATTGAAAGTACCTCTTCCTGATGAACTGTCCTCATTTTTTTATTGCACAATGTTAGGTTATTTATTGCTCTTTCAAAATGGACCAGTTCTCATCATATATTTTCTGCATATTTTATTATAAATGATAAAATTTGTTTATGTGAGTAAAATAAAAAGGCCTGCATTTTTCATGATGAACTAGTTTTTGGGCAGAGGCATGGTTCCCTTTTCCTTAAAAAAATACCAAATCTGATTGCTTATTTAAATTATATCTCTGCTCAGCTCTAAATTTCTATTATTATTATCTTTTGACATAAGGCACTGCATCATTTAGCACATGTGCATGTAAGAAGTACTATAGGAGAGAATATTCTATCTGTGGATGAACTCTCCAAATTCCCACATATCAAAATAACTAGGGCAATCTTTCCAAAAGGGTGTGGCTGCATGGGGCATATCTCTTTTTAGGAACATTTTAAAGCTATCAGTTTTTGTGTACAAAGAAAATAAATAATTTGTTCTCAGCATCCCTGTTGGAATTTTCATATGACTTTAAGATTGCAGGATGTTCTGGTTAGATTTGACCTAAATGCTTACTTTCCTTTCTTCACTTACTTTTGCTTACTTTTAAGTTAAATAACTAGGGATGGTAAAGGGGTAGTTCAATGGGAGGATCTGTATCCTACTGATGGGAATGAAAAATAAGGCGAAATATGCATACAAAGGTTATAAAGTGGTATGAGATGCCACAAAACCAGTGCTGATGATTTTAAATAAACTACATTTCCATGAAAAAAATACTCAATTTGCTCTGAAATGCTCACAAACACAAAAGTCAGTATTACATGGAGTGATTAGAAAATCCCACACAGCAACTATGCAAATGTTCTGTACTCTAAGGCAGCACGGTCTAGGCAGGAAGTTCTGAAGAAGGGTTTGATAGCTAATTCCAAAATAGTCCTTCCTAAAGAGGAAGCATATCTCTTTTATCTCACAAAAGACCTTCTTCAATATACCCTACTTTTGATTAAGAAAGGACAGTTCTCAAATTTAGTGGAGATTCACACCTTAACATCCAGATAGCTATGAAAGCAAACCATCGGTTTATTTTAAGTGATTTCCATCAGCCATTCTAGAGTATGACTATCCTACTTTCTTTCATTTCTTTCTAAAAAGACTGGCAAGTTATGTGTCTATTATTTTGAGTATCAAATCTATACAGAATAGCCACAAATATAATTAAAAACAGTAGATTAATACTCAAAATTATGTTGAGAATAGTGATAGCTAAAGTTAAAACAAGCAAACAAATGGCAACAAAATCCATAATGTCCCATCTACTTAAAAAGAAGAATTCAGTGTATGTTTTAGGTTTGGTGTGATTTAGCCCAATCTCTGAGGTATAGACCATAAAGACTACCAGATAGTGAAGAGACAAAGAATGCTTCACTATGGTTTCCTAGCCTGTAGAGCCAGGGTCAGAAAGGTTGGCAGATAAATTTTCAAATCATTTAAATAAACATAATGTATATATTCTTAAACGAAACTAGTGTGTGTATAATTTGCAGACGGAAGAACCAGAAATTACAATAATTAAACTAATTTATCTTAAATATTCTCATTAACCATGATTTATTTCAACTGGCATGTTTCTCTCAAAGTACAAAATATTCCTTAAAACTACTGAAACAGTGGATAAAGTATGTAGGTTTTTAGACATTGACAAGTTGTGGTTGGCTTCGACAAATAACATGGAAAGGAGAAGCACAGCTGGTTAATTCTTGGTTATAAACAGATATGTCTTAATCAACTTAGATTCTACAAATATTTTTAAGCACATGCGTGTTTTAGTTGATTCTGTCTTTCACAGTGGACCAATGTCTTCAGAAGCTCCTGGTCTAAAGAAGGAGGAGAAATAGGTCCAATAAAAAGATAGGGACAAAGAAAATAGCATTCGACTGCGTCTTGGAAGATAATGCAAAGCTTCCTGAGTAATTAAGCAGGTTGGGGAAAGAAAGGTAAAGATGAGTGGGCAGGGCACAATGAAGGACACATTGAAAGGTCTTGATGTGAGAGAAAAATATACAATTTTAAGGAATTCAGTAGGCTGAGGTGAATTTACAGACTGTTTTGCTTTCGTTGTTTCTCTCTCTTTAAAAAACTCTTTAAATATAATTTCTTTATCAGAGATATCCATACAGTTTCAGTAATTAGCTCTAACTACAAAGATGTTGTCAAAAACACAGTGGTCAGAATTTTTTATTCAGGTTTTCAAGGTAACATTTGCAAAATCTTTATCATTGTAGATCACTGGCCCCAAAATAGGCACAAGTAAGTATTACCATCCATTCTACCCAATAGATAGGAGTAGGTTATATTTGTATACCTAATAACACCCACCCAATTGTAAGGTTTTCAGTATTTTACATCTATTTCGGTAAACAAGTTGCTTCTAAGTTCCGAGATGTATATTTATGACTATAAGCTATAAGACTATAAACAAATCATCATCATATTAACCTTACTGCTTCTCTAGATTGATAGAGAGCAGTTATGACTTCACAAAAATTTACATGAGGAATTGCAAATTTTTCTGGTGGTGATGGTAGAAAAATGAATTAGTAATTTGAAGTATTATGTAATATCTTCCATCACCTCACAGTTTGTGTTAGCAGTACCCATACATATGAAGATCTTGATTTCTAACTTTATATTATACCTATAATCAAAAGATAGGAAGTACCAAAATACAGCTTTCGACTTCTCTATTTACTATTATTTTCATTCTACATAAAATTTTCATGCAATACTTGGAAAATCCTCATATCAATTGTTCTGACGTGACCAGTGCTTTATCTAAGAAGATCAATTCCCTGCTAAAGATCCTTAAATGTCTGACTTGCTATCAGCTTCACAATACTCAGAATGGGCACCTTTAACCTCATCTCTTGTTAGGCTTCCACCTAATGCTTTAACCATATTGAATTACTTCAGTTTTGCATTACAGCCAGCCCAAGTTCTCATTTCTCACCTGTGCACTTGTACGTGCCTCTAAAAATTGTTTCCTATCCACATTATCCTTTATCGAAACCTTTGACGCATTGTATTTGTTCTTATGTTTGCATATTAGAAGCAGCTCTGTATTTCAAATGCCTAATACTATTTCTAGTCATTAGCAGTTGCTTAATAAATGTCTATCAAATTAATAAGTAAAAACATGCAGATGAACACTGTTTCTCCCTCCTTTTATATGCGCATTTTAAGGTTGCCTTAGGAATGCTGGGGTATTTTTCCTCTGTCTCATATTGAGTTTTTATTCATTTAATTCATGCGTTAGAGAAAATTGATTTTCTTGCCTCACTTCTTAACTCAGCAGTACAGTCTGACAATGCTGAAGCCTAGTGTTCTGTTTATTTGTTTTTCTGTGCTCTGGATGGATTTCATTGGTTTGTTCTGTACTGTTTACTATTATAGTCTGAATTTCAATGAGAGTTTTGAAGTGTCACAAGCTGTGTGTCTGTGTATGTGTGTGTTGCTTGTGAGGGTAGAAAGTTCAAAGTTACTCTTTGTTCTCTATTTTCTTTTACTGGACTACTTTGTGTGCATTACTAGAGATGCATCTTTTTTTTTACAACAATATCTGAAATTACAGGATAATCCTATAATTCTGGGGAGTTTTACTTACACACTTGGCATCTTGAAATGAGAAAGCAATACCATCAAATATCTGTTAAGTTATTCTGAATAATCTAAAACTATTTTAAAAATTATATCATAAAATGTCTTAATTTTTATTTTAAAATTAACAATTATTATTTCTACGATGATTTGACTGAGTCAAAGAAGTGTTAAAATAATTTTCTAGAGATCAAATTGATAGAGATAAGATACATTTCTTCTGAATCTCAGCCCTGGTTGCTATTCAACTGAACAAAGTAGAATAATTGGAATTTATTAAATTAATTTTTCCAAATAATTTCATAGACATTTACTTGCCTTTTCAAAGAAAACTTTGCTTTTTAAAATGTCTTTACACTGATTCTGTTAGTTCTTTTCCTATAAGTGATTCAAGTTATCCAGAGGAACGGTGATATGACAATGGAAAGAAACCAGCAGAAATAATCTAGGGATATATATTTTTTAGAAAAAGTATAAAGAAATTTAGAGGTAATTAAATGGATAAGGAGGTGAGGCAACATATTACCAGGTAAAAGCACAAATTCCCAGGTCTTTCCCAAGTTCCTCGAAAAAGCATACATCTATTGATGAGTTCACCCACATGAAAGACACTTTCTACTGGATGAGAAGAAGCCCACTCACTTTGGCTTTGCCAAAAGATATTTATACAGTTCTATTCCTGAGTCCTTCCTACACTTAAAGTTCAGCAATGTCTATATAGCAGACACTTAATAATTATCAGTTCACTTTCTTCTCCCCACCTCATTTTCACCTTTTGCAACATTCATTGAATAATTCAAGATGAAACTCTGTCAGGTACCACAAATAACTGCCCTCTAGATTCACCATGATCTATTAACAATATACTTGGGAACAGTGATTAATTAATTCTTAATATACCAACCTATAATTCATTCAGTCCACAGTCTATCATATTGTTTTAAATATATTACAGTATATAATTTGTGTAATGCCTTACAAAAATCCAGATATATTATGTCTACAATGTTTACCCCTTCTGTCATCTTAGTAATGAAAAGCAACAACCACAAAGTAGATGGCAAGATTTATTTTTACTAAATTCATTCAGCTCCTTAAGTAATTCACAAATTATTTTCTTTTGTTTTTAAGTTTTAAATATCAACCATACGGAAAACAGAGAGAAATGTATAACATAACAATAGAACATTATGTAAGAACACATAATGTAATAGACATGCATTATGGCAGTAACCAATTTCCCCCTAGAAATTTCCCCCTAGATTTTATTGTGACCACTTTCCTTTTTGTAATAGAAACCAACTACTGTTCTCAGATTTAGCAATGCACATAGTTGCCCACTTAAAGACTGTATTTCATAGTTTCTTTATGCTGTATGTGGAGAAAGACTCAATCTTTGCAAATGTAATATGAATAAAAGTGATATGTTCAACCTCCACATCATTTCTTTAAAAGAAAAGTGTCTGCTTTCCAGAGCCTCTTTATTTCCCTTCTCATAGGTTAGAGATGGAAGTGCTGCTGATGTGCCAGCTCTAACTGTGCAATTCAGGCAAAAACCCATTTGAATGGTAGAGCTTAAAATGGAAGAAAGGTAGCTTCTCTCTTGACATGGAGAAGAACTGTCTATCTTTACACTATCATGCAGTGTACAGAAAATATGCTGCTACCTTGTTTTTAGCTTCTGAATTCGGAATCTATTTGTCACATGATTAGCTTATATATCCTAATGTTTACCCTAAACGATCAATGCTAAATTTTTAAACTTTAACTTTTAACAGATTTGCTTCAGACTTGTAAAACAAAATAAATATAATAGATACTATTGAATCATTTTTTAACCAGCCATCACATTTTCATCTCTCCTCCTCCAGAGGTAATCACCATTCTGAAGACTATTAGGAAAGACTACTTATTGTTTTCACTCTGATTTGCTATTGAACCAGCAATCAAGCAGTGAAAAATATATACTAGAAAAGGCTACAAATGAGTAAATAAACATAGTTTCTCAATGCCCGTCTCGCTGCTTATGGAGGTACGTTAATAGTTTTGTGAGAGATTAGTCTGTATAGAGTGGGATATTTGCCACACTGAAGGATCCCAGAGTGTTTTATACTGTTAGGCTTGGAAAGAGAAATTTTTAAGTGCTTGCGGTCTATCTGACATGTTAAAAGATTTTTTTTTTCTGTATTACAGTGATATTCTCTTGTTACTGTATCATTAGACTTTAAGAAAGTTGCACCTTTGTCTATTAGAGCTTTATGCTTTTCCTATATTCAGTGTTTTGTTTTTTTTAAATCATATGCTCAGTTTTCACAAACTGAGCTATTGAATTCAGGGATAAAGAATTGTTGAAGTATGAGCATCAAGTTATACTGCACTGTCACTTCATAAATATTTGTTAAATTACACTGAATGAACATTAGAGTGTAATCCAGTGAAAACTAGCAAAAATGAGGTATAAATTCTAAGAAAAGTAATATTTTATTATGGATTTGTTGCTGTGATTTAGAGTACTCTACTTTTTTGAGTATATAAAAATTCATACAGTAATGGAAAATGTGTGCCACATATTTTATAAATGCAATCATATATGCAATCAAATAAAACTGGCTCGATACGACCACATATTTTATAAATACAATCATATAAAACCGGTTTGATACCACCACAAATTAGATATTTCCAAATTTAAAAATTATATTTATATCAAAAGAATCGAATATTAATATCCAATACCAAAATATTCCATAATTCATTTAGTTCAGTTACCCGAGTTTTATATCTTTACTACCTTACCTTTACCACAGAGTCAATACCACTACAAATAGACATATAGTTTTTATTTTCTCCTGGTCCCAAAAGTTGGTAATAAATGTTGATAAAATGTTGGTGATAAAGTTTAAGGAACAAGCAATGGTTTTTGCAGAAGTTTAAAATACCAGCTTCAGCAATTCTCAGACACTATGTGCTAGTAACTAGAGCTTGATCTTACAGACAAAAAATTTTCGACTCAATACTCCCAAATTAATCTCAGTAATTGTGTGTTAGCTTGAGATTCCCTTGAGAGAAGAGCCTAAAGTAAAAGTTCTAATATAAAGTATTTGTTTGGAGAAGTGATCTAGCATAGAGGAGTGGGAGGACAGAATAGTGAAATAAGCTTAGAGGAAAAGCCAGCTCAAGGGTTCTTTATTGAGCTCATTTTGATCATGGACAACTGTGGCTCCATTCCACTAGAAAAGCTTTGAATATCTATGTAGCATGTGTCCCAGAATTTTCTCCCTAATATATTGAAAAGGAGATTATTATTTTTTGCCTTTCCAAGCTGAGTTTCAATTTTATTTTATAATAATATATTATTCATTGACCATCATAAATGCTAGAAAAACTTATCTCGATATTATTACTTAAGTCATCGCATTTCAGATGATCAAAATAAAACTTGGCAACATTAAATAAATCACCAACATTTATCCAGTAGTAAGTTCTAAGGCCAATTTTCCAGTCAGGAATAGATTGCACAACGAATTTAGTATAATACAGGAAAGTTTAATGAAGAGATTATCTATAAAGATATCATTTAGGAAAACTACTAGGGATAGTGCAATGTTCCAGTGATAGTATGAGGCATGGTATGAGTGTAGTTCTATCCCTATATCTGATGGAGTACAGAAAAGAAACTGTTACCGGAAATTAAAGGAGAGCATTGCATTGAGAAGACCACATTGATGGGACCTATGACTTTTAGCAGTAGAATGCAGTCAGCTCAAGACTGCAAGGATAAGCCAGGGTAAGAAAACAGTCTACAAGAAGCTAAAACCCAAAAGAAATATGAATGTAGTTCATGACACTTCAGCCTCTTGCTTCAAGCTAAAACAAGGTGAAAATAAGAGATCTGGATAGAACAGAAAACAAATAGGAGACATCCAGTACAAGAAAACTATCAGGTTCCCAAATCATATTTTAAATCACTATGTTATTAAATCATTTTTAAAGGAAACATTATATATGAATATTTGTTCAGAAAGTTTTATCTGCAAGCTAATATATGAAAAATGTAAGAAGGAGTTGATACTGGAAGTGGGGAAATCAGATTGATTTACCATGATCGAATAGAATATATTAAGGACCTGCAACTGTTGTTGCAGTGTTTATGGACTGATTACAATTACACTGTAGAGATGGAATCAATAGTACTTGACAACTAAATTGCATATGCAAATATAAGACAAAGGAGAGTGAAAAAGTCAAGTTGTAAAAATAGGTATCTTGCACAAAATGGAACTATTAAGAGAAACAGAGAAAACAGAGGAGCAAGTTTAAGAAAGAACATGATTAGTTCTGGTAAAGGTAGCAAAGTAGGTAGACACTGAGCTCATGTCCTCTTATACCACATCAGATTACAACTAAACTATAAAATAACCATCATTGGGAGCCTGAAGTCTAGCTGAACAGATGTCCTACAACTAAAGACATGAAGAAGAGGCCACCTTGAGACTGAAAGGAGGGGCAGAGATGCAAAACAGCCTGGTCCCACACCCACGTGTGGCAGTTGAGAATGGGGAGAAATATCTTGGCTGTGAAGTTCCCCCCAGAAGAGCAAGGGGTCCCAGCCCCATAGCAGGATCCCGAGCCTAGAGTTCCAGTGCCAGGAAGAGACATCCCCACAATTCCTGGCTGTGAAACCATCAGAGATTGTGCCTAAGTAAAACGAGGGGCCTCTGGAGTCGCAGACGTTCCTCTTAAGGGGCTCACACACAGACTTACTTGCTGATGGACTCACTTGCTCTGATTCTATTACTGAGGCAGCAGCTTGGGAGGTACCAGGAACATATGGGGAGGAACTGAATTTTCTGGCTTCAGGGCGAAGGCTGAAGGAGCAGCTTTCTCCCAGACTGAAGTGCTGGCAGAATCCATTGTCTCTCTTTTGAGCCCTCCTGCCACTCAGTATGCAGACTCAGGCAACAGCCATATCTGAGTCTCCATCAACCTAGCTAACACAGGTAGTCCCGCCCAAGTGATTCCCTGACACTGCCCCTCCCAACTTGCAACTTCCAGTGGATTTTCCGTACAAACGGCCTGTCTTGACTCATGCTGAGGACTTTCTTAAAATCTCTCAAAGGTTCACAAAATCTGAAAAAGCAGTATCTGGCTTATGTGTACCCCATACCTCTTGCTGAGCAACTCCAACCCCAGCACTAGTGGCAGCCAGCATCAGTTTGTGGTGTGGTCTCTCGAGGCACTCCCAAGCCCAGAGTGGGTGATGGCCATCTGTAGATTGCTTGGTGGCTCATGCCACGTGGCCCCAGGCAGGGCACAGGCTGCAGCTGTACTTGGCCTGTGGCAGCGCCCCTCCCAAGAGGCCTCAGTATGCAAGCCCAGTGGCTGCTGTAGTCTAAGCTGGAGCAACATCCAAGGTGACATCTAAGGATGATATACCTGAAGGGCAGACTGGGAAGACACCAGAGCCCTGCTAAAGCAAATCCTGCTCTGTAAGGTCAGCCCCTGCACAACAACTCCTCCACTGGTCACAGCCAGTCCTCACAACCGATCAGTCCATGGGTCAATCCCTCTCACTGACATGCAAACAGAAACCAAGGATCAACTACAATAGGAGGGCACGCGTAACCCAGACAAGGGACACACCTGGAGCACCTGGCTCAAGTGGCCAGAGAAAAGACTGTGCCACTGGGCCCCATAGCACACCTACTACATAAGGCCACTCTATTAAAACTGGGAAATATAGGGTGTGGGGGAGGGTGAAGCGGGTAAAGGGGATCAAATATATGGTAGCTGAAGGAAACTGGACTTTGGGTGGTAAACACACAATAGAATAAACAGATGTCAAATGATAATGTACACCTGAAAATTATATAATTGTATTAACAAATGTTACCCCAATAAACTTAATTAAAAAAAAAAAAAAGACTGGGAGACATAGCAGCCCTACCTAATATATAGAAAAAAACATGGAGGCAGGAAAAGTGGGGAGACAAAGAAACATGTCCCAAATGAAAGACCAGAACAGAGCTCCAGAAAAAGAACTCAACAAAATGGAGATAAATAATCTATCAGATGCAGAGTTCAAAACATTGGTTATGAGGATGCTCAATGAACTTAGGACAAGAGTAGATGAACTCAGTGAGAACTTTAACAAAGAAATAAAAAACAAAAAAAGTAGAGATAGAAAACATAAAAAGAGACCAGTCAGAAGTGAATAACTGAAATGAAGAATATCTTAGGAGGAATCAATAGTAGATTAGATGAAGCAGAGGATTGAATCAGTGATTTAGAAGATAAGGTAGGAGAAAAAATCCAATCAGAACGGCATCAAGAAAAAAGAATCTCTCCCCCGCAAAAAATGAGAATAGTTTAAGGGGCCTCTGAGACAACATCAAGCGTACCAATATTTGCATCATAGGGATCCCAGAAGGAGAAGAGAGAAAGCAAGGAATTGAAAACCTATTTCAAAAAATAATAACTGAAAACTTCCCTAACCTCGTGAAAAAAATAGATATATGAGCCTAGGAAGAACAGAGAGTCTCAAACAAAATGAACCTAAAGAGGCTCATACCAAGACACATCATCATTAAAATGTCAAAAGTTAAAGACGAGGGAACCTTGAAAGCAGCAAGGAAAAAGAAACAGTTACCTACAAGAGACCTCACATAAGACTATCAACTTATTTCTTAACAAAAACTTTGAAGGCCGGAAGGATTGGCAGGAAATATTCAAAGTGATGAAAATCAAGGACCTACAACCAAGATTACTCTATTCCGGAAATTGCCATTTAGAATCAAAGGACTGATAAAGAGCTTCTCAGACAAGAAAAAGCTAAAGTAGTTCATCGCCACTAAGCCAGTATTACAGGAAATGTTGGAGGGACTTCTTTAAGAAGAGAAAAAAGAAAAAAAGACAAAAAAAAAAGAATAATAAAATGGCAATAACTATATATCCACAATTACTTTAAATGTAAATTAATTAAATGCTCCAATCAAAAGATAGGGTGGCTGAATGGATACGAAAACAAGACCCTTACATATGCTGCCTATAAGAGACCCACTTAAGATCAAAAGAAACACACAGACTGAAAGTAAAGGGATGAAAAAAGATATTTCATGAAAATGCAAACAAACAAAAAACTGGGGTAGCAATACTGCTACCAGACAAAATAGCCTTTAAAACAAAGGCTATAACAAAAGACAAAGGAGGATCCAGTAATCCCACCTCTGAGTATTTATCCGAAGAAACTCAAAACACTATCTCGAAGGTACATGTGATTTCATTTGTTCACTGTAGCATTATTTACAGTAGCCAAGATATGAAGGCATCATAGGTATCCATCAATGGATGAATAGATAAAGAAGAGGTGGTATATATTTACAATGGAATATTATTCAGCCATAAAAAAGAATTAAATCTTGCCATCTGCAACAACATGGATGGACCTGGAAGGTATTGTGCTGAGTAAGCCAGGCAGTGAAAGACAAATGCCATATGATTTTACTTATAAGTGGAATCTAAAGAAGAAAATAAACAAGCAAACAAAATAGAAACAAACTCATAGATACAGAGAACATTCTGATGACTGCCAGATGACAGGGGGTTGAGTGCTGGGTAAAAAAGGAGAAGGGATTAAGAAGTACAAGTTGGTAGTTACAAAATAGTCATGGGGATATAAAGCATAGCATAAAGAATATAGTCAATAACAGTGTAATAACTAGGTATGGTGTCAGATGAGTACTAGATTTATCAGGGTGATCACTTTGTAAGTTATATAATGTCTAATCACTATGGTGTACACCCGAAACTAATATAATATCATATTCCAACTGTAATTAAAAAACTAGAAAAGAAAAAAGAAAAAAACAGAAGGAACATGATTATTTAATTTGGGGCAGACTATATTTGAAATTCTAATGGAATAAACTGGTGAAAACATTTAGCAAGTTGTAATTTTGCAGCAACATATCTCTGAGGGAGGTCAGAATTTGGAATACAGATGAGGAAGTCATCTGCAAAAAGGTGATATTTATAGTCATGAGTAAGGATAAGAAAAAAAAATTATACATAAAGTACTTTCCATAGTATGTATAATTTAGATGAAAGGTTAAATTCACTTGAAAGGTATAGCAAATTTAATACTGTATCTAATAACATAACTTCAAAATATATAAATCAAAAAGCAACCAAACTAAAAGCATAAGATGAGAGAAATTGATCTTTAGAGAGAAACATTTTAACCTATTTTATTAATTAATAGATTAATCAGTCAAGTAATCTACAAATTCATAGATGACTAGAATGATATAAATTAACAATATAATCTAATGGATGTATAGAAAATTACTACATTCAAAACTGTTATATGAATTCTTTTCAAGAACACTTGGGAGAAAAAAATGAATTAAATATGGATGATTTCTGTATTAATCAAGATTATCCAGAGAAACAGAACCAATAGGAGATATGTATATAATATATAATATATAATACATATAATATATATAATATATAATACATATAATATATATATATATATGTTTATTAGAGGAATTGGCTCACATGGTTGCCATCTGCAAGCTAGAGAACCAGGAAAGGCAGTGGTATCATTCATTCTGAGTTTTAAATTCCTAGAACCAGGAGCTCCAATATCCAGTGCCTGGAAAAGTTGGATGTTCCAGCTCTGGAAGAAAATGCAAGTTTTCCCTTCCTTCACCTTTTTGTTCCATCTGGGCTCTCAATGGATTGGGTAATGCCTGCCCACATTGGTGAGGGTGTATCTCTTGACTCAGTTTACTAAATCAAATGATTCCAGAAACACCCTCATAGATACATCCAGAAATAATGTTTTACCAGCTATCTGGGCACCCCTCAGCCCACTTAACAAAATTAAATACCATGCTTTCCTAATATCATATTTAAAAAAATATTAATTCCCATAAGGTAAATTGGTAAATGTAATGAGTTCAATTTAAAAACTTTGAGAGGATATAATGTAACAATATCTTTAAGAGTTTAGGGCAGGAAAAAATATTTTTTAAAAGGTACCACAAACTATGAAAAAGAGTGATTAATTAGATTAACTTGGAATTATGTAATTATATCCATCAAGAACATAGTAAAGAAAATGAAAAGATAGCTCAATCAAAAGATATTTGTCAAACTCTAACAAAAAATTAATATTCAAAATATATATATTTAAAATTCCTACATATCAATTACAAAAAGATCAACAATACATAAATAACACATGTAAAAGACTCATATGCAGACCGCAAGGAAAAAATATATAAAGACATTCAAAATCATCATTAAAAAGAGAATACAACTATTATGAGATACCACTAAGATCTATCAGATTAGCAGAAATAAAGAGTATGACAATGTTTGCTGGCAAGTATGCATCTAAAAGAAAACTCTTACACTATTGGTAGTTACATAAATTGCTGTCACCTCTAAGAAAAATAAGTTGTAATGAGCTAGTAATTTGAGCATGTATGCATGACTCAACAATTTCACTCAGCTTTATATCCTAGAAAAATGCTTGCATATGTATCTAGGAAATATTTTCAAAAATATGCAAAAGGTATTATTCATAAGAGCAAAAAATTAGAAATTACCTAAATGTTTATCAATAATACAATAATTAAATTGTATTACTGATATAAATGAATACTTCAAAGCTATAAAAATAGATCAATTATAACTATACCATCAACTTTTAATGTTCTCAAAATATTGAATTACTAAAGCAAGTGTCAAAATACATCAAGCATAATTTAACATATATAAAATTTAAAACTTCGAACAAGTAAATAATATATTTTTAGAGAACACATATATGTGGTAAACTATAAAAAAAAAACAAGAAGAGTACAAAAAAAATAGTATGGTGGTTACCATTACAGGTAAGGAAGCTATGATAAAGACTGGGCACACTGGGAATGTGGCAAATTGTATTTTCCCAAAACACAATATTGCTACAGCAATATTCCAAGGCCTGTGTACTTTTTCAGAAATGTGTCACTTTCTGATCAACAGGTGAAGTTCATTTACCCTTTTCTTGAATGTTGTGGCTGCCTCAATACATAGAATATGACAGAAGTGATAATTTTTGATTTTCAAGACCCAGTCATAATTGCTAATACAACTTATGCCTGATCTCTCTTACCATTTGAGATACTGATCATTGAGAAACATTCACCATATTATGAAACAGCCTAAGACACATGTAGATGTATGTATCCTAGCTCAAGTGCCAGACAAAAGCCATCATCAACCACCAGACATGCAAATGAACAAGCTTTCTCTTGACTCCAGTTTTTAAACAGTCTGGCTCTCACTGAGTAAAAAGTGATAAGCTATCCCAGCCAAGCCCTGCTGATCCTAACTAAATTGTAGATTCATGAGTAAAACAAATGCTGCAATTGCTTGGAGGCATTAGTTATAGGATTACTTGTTATCCAGAAATTGATAACTGAAACAGATTCCATTACTTAGAAGTAGAATGTCACTAAAACAAAGTTGAGAACTTGTGGCTTCAGAAGAGGGTGGTGGGTTGGAATGACTGTGAAGAGAAGACTAGTAGAAACCAATGACCTTCAAGTTGGTAGATGAGGGCTTAAAGGAAAGTAAAAATGATTGGAAACTGGAGGGAATGTGGTCTTTTATGACAGTGGAGAAATTTTTTTTTCTTTCCTGAAGTAATAATGTACATAATGGAAAATGTATCCAATGAACCAAATGATCTAGTAAAGGTAGTGTATTAGAGATACTGTTGATGTCCTTCCAGCTGCCTATAGCAAAAGGTGAGAGGAAGAAGATAATCGAATATAAAGGAGCCAAGATGCATTGGGCTTGAAAACAAAGCCGTCTCTCATTTTCAACCTCTCCGAGATTCTCAAATTAAAGAGTTTCTAAATAAAAATCAATCCAGAGAGAAAAGATAAGATCCTTGGTTATAATCACAGAAAGACTTAAGACAGTGTCTCAGAGAACTATTCGGTCATATAAAAGTTCCTCTAAAGATGTTAAAAACATGCCTCACAGATATTCTCCTTTATGAAGGCAGGGATGGGGGGTGGGGAGTAGATGGTGTCCTTGAAGCTAATCTGGAAATAATGTTTCTTTTACTCATATTTGTAATCTCTCACCAAAGCATCATTAGAATACACCCATCCCATAACACAGTTGTAGTCATTTATTTTGCTATTTATGCATGTTTTTATTTTCCTCTGTGGCTATAAAAATAATTACATAAACTTGTAAAGTTTGTAACATCAAGAAACAAGCGAATTATGATGATCTAAAACAGAATGGCAGCTAAAAGGCTTTACTCTGAAAAGATCAGATTTTTCTAAGTAACTGCTTGTCAGAACTATTCCCACTGAGGATATGACTGGAATTTTTATCTGTCATTCATTAAATTATAAGACTGTGTGACTTTATAAGCCTTGACTGATACAATACTCCTTACTAAAGGAATTATTAACAAATGATTGGAAATATGGGTATTCTGTTTGTATGTCATATGCTTTTGTATTATGTGAATGTTTTAAAAAAGTATATACCAACTCAGTTTGATTGGAGTTCCTTTAACTCTCAGCTACATGACACTTTCAACTGTTTGTCATGTCAAAGCATTATTAATTGTTAAAGTTGGGTGATAGGTACATTAGGTGTTGTTATATATTCTCTCTAACCTTATAAATTATGGATTATTTGCTAATATCTATAATAAATTTTTTTTAAGAATGTATCATTTTGGTAATTTAAAATATGCATATCTAGGGAAACAGGTTTTCTGCAATCTGTACAAGTTTATAATTTGATAGTATACAAGTTGTTAATCGCAATTATTTTAGAACTTGAAACTTGGATGAAATACTGATTCCTATCACATACTCTATATGGAAGGAAAGATCAATAATGCAACAATGAAAAATAAACTCCAAATACAGTTTACAAATAAAAATGGGGGTTACTTTTAAGAGTCTTAAAGATGTTTTCCCACAGCAAACTTAAAAGAAGGGCTTATCTCAGTGAGATTTGTAGGTATAGTTTCTGTCTAATGAACTGAATCCCAATAACATTCATAAGATAATCACCAAATTTTAAACATAATTGTATGAGAGGAAAATATCAATTTGGTCTGAATTGGGCAGATGCTACAAAATGATGTCTTCAGTCTCTCAATTTCTGTGAACAGACGGCATGCTGAAGAAACTAATCGGCTGCAATACATAGGCTATTTCTGTTGAAAAGGAAGGAAGGCTCAGAGGGCCAAACCAAGAGCCTAGAGGTCAGAGCCAAGAGTTACCTTATTTTTAATGAGAAGGTATATAATGGTTATTCTTGCCTCACCATTATAAGTGTGTTCCACCATTGTATTTGAGTATGTATAAAATAGATAACTTGTCTCCTTAGTTCCCACATCTTCAGATAGAAAGGAACTAATTGAAAAGCTGTGATCAAGAAACCACACCTGAGGCTGCTTGTCTCCACCTACACCTGATTTAAATAACGAGATCCTAGACCTTAAGCCTAAGCTTAAGGCTATAATGAGTTGAGCATTCTGAGGGCTTTGAGAGAGAGGGTAAATGCATTTTTCACTTGGCAGAAATGTACATTTTTATAATCAGAGAAAGGACTGTGGTGATGGCACATTGTATGTTTCAAAAGAAATGGCCTGAGTAATGTATTGGTCCCTCATTTCCCTGATGATTAGTGACACTGAGCACCTTTACATGTGCCATATATATGTCCTTTTTGGAAAAACGCCTATCAGTTCATTTTTAAACCGAAATTTATTTTATTTTTTTGGCTATCGAGTTGGACTTTCATATGTTTTGGATATTAACTCCTCATCAGATATATGATTTGCTAATATTTTCTTCCATTCCAATGGTTGCCTTTTCATTTTATTGATGATTTCCTTTGCTCATCAGAAGGCTTTTAAATTTGGTACAGTCCCACTTGTTTATTTTACTTTTGCTGCCTTTTCTTTCGGTGACAAATGCAAAACATCATTGCCAAGGCTGATGTCAAGGAGCTTACCTCCACGCTTTCTTCTAAGAGTTTTAAAGTTTCAGGTTTTACATTAAAATCTTTAATCCATTTTGAGTTGATTTTGGGTATAATGTAAGACAATCATCGTTTCATTTTTTTTTGCATGTGGATATCCAGGTTTTCCAACACCCTTTATTGAAGAGACTGTCCTTTCCCCATTGTATATTATTGGCTCCATTGTCCTAAATTAATTGAACATATATGAGTGGGTTTATTTCTGGACTCTATATTCTGCTCCATTGATTTGTCTATTTTTAATGCTAATACCCTATTGTTTTGATTACTATAGCTTTGTAATATAATTTGAAATCAGGTAGTACGATCCTTCCAATTTTGTTCTTCTTTCTCAAGATTGCTTTGGCTATTTGGAATCTTTTGTGGTTGCACGGAAATTTTTTTCCCATTTGCTTGAAAAATGTCATTGAAATTTCAACAAAAATAGCATTGAATCTGTAAATTGCTGGGTAGAATGGACATTTAAAAATATTAATTATTCTAATCCATAAGCACAGAATATCTTTCCACATATTTGCATCTTTAATTTCTTTCATCAGAGTCTTATAGTTTTCAGCATACAGATCTTTAACTTCCTTGGTTAAATTTATTCCTAAGTATTTATTATTTTGATGATATTGTAAATGGGATTATTTTCTTAATTTCTCAGTCTGATACTTTGCTGTTAGTGTATAGGAATGCAACAGAAGTATACAAAATAATAATTTTGTATACTTCAAGTTTACTGAATTCAGCTATTAGTTCTAATAGTTTTTTGGTGAAGTTCTGAAGTTTTTCTATATACATATAATCATGTCAGATATAAAAAGAGATGATTCTAGTTCTTCCTATCTGATTTGGATGCCTTTATTTTTTTCCTTGCTTCACTGCACTGGCCAGAACTTCCTGTACTATGTTGAATAAAAGTGGCAAGAATGGACATTATTCCTGATCTTAGAGGAAAAGTTTGAGCTTTTCACTATGAGTATGAAATTAGCTGTGAGCTTGTCATATATGGTCTTTAATATGTTGTTCATTCTCTCTATACCCAATTTGTTGAGAGTGTTATCATAAAAAGATGTTGATTTTTTTTCAAATGCTTTTTTTGGATCTATTAAGATTATCACATGAATTTTATTTTTCATTTAGTTAATGTTGCCGCGTCCTCTTTCTACCCTACTGCGTGACAAGGTCCGGAGATGGGGACAGAGGCTTCAAAGAATGCATCGTCAAGAACGAGGACGTGGCATGTGTTTAGGGATAATTGGTTTCTTAGAAATGATCCTATTAATCGGGGGAATCTGGGTAGCACAAATTCTAGTAAGTGTAAACGCTATACAAATGGATTTCCTCAAAATTGGCTCTGAGAAAAACATAGTAAATTCCCTGCGTATGGAATCAGCTCTAGTCACCCTGACATGTCCAGAATGCGTAAACCCTTTATTTGAACAATTATTAAGGGAAATTCCTTTTGATGCACCTCTTAAAGATATTATAAATAAATTATAACAAGCTGAATTACTAGAACCAGTTTATACTCCTGTTCCCACACAGTTAGTAGAAAAATTAGTAAAGGATAAGAAATTTACTCATAAGCCTGTGCCTACTATGGAAGGGCCTCCTTTTGTGGCCTAGTGGATAAATAGAAAACTCTGGTATCCACCTAGGGGGGCTAATAATATGAAAAGATTACCTAATCTTCCTTTTCCTTATACAGGAGCTTATAATAAAGATAGTATATGTATAGTGAATAAAGATAGAATTCATGTGCCTTATAGTAGTTTAAGTTTCATAGAAAGGCTGGCTAGGTCAGGATCTCCTTGGTGCTTAAAAAACAAAGGAACAGAAACTTAGCTTATGAAAGCAGCTTTGTAAAACTGATTTTTATAAATATTTTCCTCATTACTGCACCAAAGAAACTTTCGAACAGCTATGAGAAAGGTTTGGCTTGAACTTTAGATATAGTATAAATCAAATAGCATTTAAAAGATTTCTTCAGGCAGAAAGAAGAACGATGTCTGCCCACAAGCCAATGCTTGCTGTTATGAATACATCTATCTATCACCTTTACTTAAATCAAACTGTATCTTACGTAATAGATATAAGAATTAAAAGTTTAGATTGTTCCATCAGGTAGTTCTGTTCTAATGATTGAGAGAAAAATGTACTAGTTAATCATGAACATTAATAATAATATACTCTATAAGATTTTCTGCTTTGCCTAACCACAGAAATTTAACTCCCTGCTACCTTAACAACAAAGTATAATCAAATGCCAAAATAAAAAGTATAAAAGTTGTACTCAAATCACAATAAAACGGAACAGTGTCACACCGCCTCTGAGTTGTGTAGTTGACTGTCTCCCGTGCCGACACCTTGCCCACCTTCGGGGCCCCCTGGATCCTGTCGTGGCTGGATCGCGGCATAATGTGGTGTATCACATTAATTGATTTGAGGATGTTGAACCATCTGCAAATGTTGAACCATCCTTGCATCCCTGGAATAAATCCCACTTCATCATGCCGTATGATCCTTTAAACATATTTTTGAATTTGGTTTGCTAATATTTGGGGGAGGATACTCACATCTATGTTCATCAAAGATACTGGCCTGTAATTTTCTTTTCCTGTGCTGTCCTTGTCTGGCTTCGGTATCAGGATAATGCTGGCATTATGAAATAAGTTTGGAAGCCTTTCCTCCTCTTCAATTTTTTTTTTTTTTTTTGGAAGAGGTTGAGAAAGATTGGTATTAATTCTTATGGTATGGTAGAATTCATCAGAGAGGCAATATGGTCCTATACTTTTCTTTGTTGAGACCTTTTTGGTTACAGATTATATCTCCTTACTTAGTAATTGGTCTGTTCAGGTTGTCTATTCCTTTATGATTCAATTTTGATAGGTTATATGTTTTAGGATTTATCCATTTTTTTCTAGGCTGTCAAAATTATTGGTATATAATTGTTCATAGTAGTTTCTTATGATCCTTTGTATTTCTATGATATAAGTTTTAATGTCTCCCCTTTCATTTCTAATTTTATTCATTTGACTCTTCTCTTTTTTTCTTAGACTAGATGAAGTTTTGTCTATTTTATTTATCTTTATTTAAACTCAATTCTTAGATTTATTAATCTTTTCCGGCTCTATTTCATCCATGTCCACTCTGACCTTTGTTATAGTCATATTCCACATAACAATGTTTCAGTCAGTGATGGACCACATACACTAAGATGGTCCCTTAAGATTATAATGGAGTTGAATTTCCTATAAGAATTGAAAGGATATGTGGTTCAAGAGAATTGTTTGTTTGTTTTTCTCTGATGGGAGCAATATCTGTAAAGCTTGGCAATAGATTCCCTCTCGTAGCATTTCAATTTTGAGTGCAAAGATTACATCCCAATTAGTCAGCCACTGCCCTGTTTCAGCACTGAAGCCTGCCCCCCACAGTGCTACAGATTCAGAATACATTGCTATAAATTCTTTGTTGAGGATCTATGACCCTGTACAAGACACAGGTCTATAGGAGCTATGATAACAAGTATTAAATGCCACTGTGATTTTAGTAAAAAGCTTTCTGTGACAGTATGGAGCCAGCCTGTCCCCATACTTTGGAAATATTTTCAGGTTGTAATGTAAAACATAGATAAGTTTTATTTATTCTAACAATTCAATGTCACAGAGAGCCCTTTGTGCCAGACAGGGTCAATGGAACTCAAAACAAAATTTTAAAGTTGAAATACTGAATCCTCGGTTCTATACCCTTTCCATGTTAAAACTCTTTCTTTTAAATGAGTATCACAAAGTTCCTTAATCTGACTACTGCTCCAACATGCAATAGCTAAAACCTCATTATCATGACAATCTTCAATGTTCCTTTATGTCTCCATCTTGATTTCTGATTCCTACTGATCTTCAGGCCACCTTTCACTCCTTCCTGATAGTCACTATTATGGTGAGCTACACCTTACCCAGCCGGTTTGTCCTCAGTACTTCTAATTAGTCCGGCCCACCTCCCTGATCATGGAGCAGCATTGACAGCTTTAATGTTCTATTTTGACCCTGCTGGAAGGAAGCAGGAGAAGGGCCTATGGGACAGTGTTTATAAAGTCTATAGTGTACAGCAATGTCTTAGGCCTTCATATCCATTCATCAATCACTAACTGACTCACCCAAAGCAACTCCTAGTCATGCCAGCTCCATTCACTGTAAGTTCCCTATTGAAAACTTTTAAAAGGGAGAATAAAATGTCTTCCAAACATTGGGTCCTGAGGAAACAACTGCCAGAGGAAGGGAGCCTAAAACCAAATAGGCAAGAGATAAAAGCCCTGCTGGACTGACCCCTGAGTCTATGCAGCTTCTTTGCATATCATAGTGTGTGTCAATCTGAGTGCAGTTTGAAGCTAAGAATCCAAGACTGGTCCTGTCAGAGGCCTTTGCTGGGGACAGGAAATGCAGCAGTCATTTTGGCATTCAGAGGATGGAGTAATACAAGCGACAACTTGAGGAACTTCAAACACGCAGTCAGTTTTCACTTCAAAACATTATCCAAATGATGAAGCACTATGGCGGTGGGAGGATAAAAAGCTAACAAAAGAGTCCTGAAGGTCAGGACTGAACTAACCTGTCAGAGCTGAGCAGACACAGATTCACCAAGCTCCAAAATCAAAATGTACAAAAATACAAGAGCAATCAAGATATAGAGTCGATCTTACCCAAACTATATTCTACGTACCTCTCAGTTTAATCCTTTAATAGACTGAGGTTATGTTTGTCCAAGGACTATGTTTGTCCAAGTCAAAAAAGAAATAACCCTTTCTCTTGTTATTTTTTAGACACCATGTAGAATAAAATTATAGACATGTAAGTAGGTAAGATTATTTGAGCAATAATCAAGCATACTCAATGAAGAAATTTTAATAGCATTCCCTCTGAAATTGGGAATGAAGAAAAAATACCTGCTCTCATCATTTATATGCAGAATTGTTCTGGGAGTATTAACCAGCTCAATAAGGCAAATGAAAAAAATATATAAATATATATAAATTATGAAGAAATAAATAAAACTACCCAAGAAATCTGCAGATAAACTTTTTAAAACAAATTTTGCAATGTTACAAAATATAAGTTCAGTGTGCAAGAACTG
>NW_006431925.1:2006778-2012028 GCF_000325575.1 Pteropus alecto | reverse complement strand
AACATATTAAATAAATATTTAATAAAAATTTTATTAGTTATTTTTGCAAAATAAAATAATTTTAAAATTCACAGGAAATATAAATATTCAAGTATATACATGGTATTTCTGAAGAAGACTGCTCTGGAGAATTTAGAGTGCCATATATGAAGAACTCTTAGAAAGCTATGGTAAGTAAGACATTATAATATTAGTATGAAGATGGGAAAACTGAAAAATTGAAAAGAATAGCCATTACAGAAACGGACCAACACATATATAGTCATATATACTTATTAAAGAAACTAAATTCATAATTAAAATTTACCCATAAAGAAGACTTCAGGTCAACATGCCTCTAACATTTAAGGAAGAATTAACACCAATCCTATGCAAAAACATAAAATAGAGAAGGGAACACTTTTCAACTCATTTTATAAGTACTGCCTTACACTGATAACAACACAGAGAAAAATAATAAAAGAAAGAAAAACTACAAAACAATATTCTTCTTAACTTAGGCATGAAAATCCTTATGAAAAATTTAACAAATTCAATCTAGTGTTTTATCAAAAGGATAGTACATAAAATCCATATGGGGTATACCTTATAAATACAAGGTTGATTTAACATTCTAAAAATCAATGTAATTCACATAAAAAGAATTTATGATAAATATATAAAAATTTTAATATATATAGAGGAAAAGCATTTGACACAAATCAACACTCATCTAAAATAAAAGCTTTCATTCCAGTACTACATTCTTTTAATTACTGAGAGGAACTAGTTAATGTATGAAATCAGGTAGGGTAAGTCCTTCAAATTTGTTCTTTTTCTAAATTATTTTGGCTATTGTAAATCTGTTGCATTTCTAAATACATTTTAGACTATCAGCTTGTCAATCTATCAAAAAGTCTGCTGGAATTTTGAGTGAGATTGCACTAATTTATAGATCAATATGGGGAATAATTACATCTCAATATATTTTGATTCATGAATATAACATTTTGTTTATTTAAGTCTTTTAAAATTTCTCTTGGCAGTGTTTTCAGTTTTCCATGAATAGGTTTTGACATATTTTGCTAGATTTATCCCTAAATATTTCATGCTTTTGGATGCTATTTCAAATGGTGTTTTTAAAAAAATTCAAATCTCAACAGTTGCTAGAATATAAAAATACAATTTACTTCTGATATTGACCTTGTATCCTGCAACCTTGTTAACTCATTACTTCTGGTAGTTTCTTAAAGATTCCTTATTCCTATGTACAATATTATTTCATCCTCAAATAAAAAAGTTTTACTCCTTTCTTTCCAATATGTATTCCTGATATTTATAAAGATGGAGTAAATTTGCAATATTATAACAAAAAAAATGATACATTTTATATATTCCAATATTCAAGACACCCTTCTGGCTCCACTAAACAGAAGTAAGAAATCTCTGGATCAGTGGCTTTCAAATATTTTTGTTTTATTTTACCCCAAAGTAAGACATAAATTTTACATTACAACACAGTCCACACACACATATCTGAGACAAAAATTTCACACATTTACCTCAAAAATGTGTGACACACTGAAATTTTCCTATTATACTGAATTATAATATATTTTATTCTATTGTATTTTAAAATACTATACAAAACCCATTCAAATATATACTAATGGGTCACAACTTACTGTTTAAAAAGTTAAAGTATTGTAAGCTCACAGACCTATCACCTCAATCTCTGCTATTGTCTTCACCTCATCTTCTCCATGTCTGTCCTCTCCTTTTCTTGTAAGGAAGACACTCATCAAATTTAGAGCCTACCCTAAATCCAAGATAATTTCATACCGAGATCCTTTACTAATTATATCTTCAAAGACCATATTTCGAAATAAATTTAGATTCTGAAATTCCAGATAGACATGAAATTCTGAGGAACACTATTTAAGCCACTGCACTTACACTCGTTTAAGGTGTTGTAATGAATAATAGATGGAAAGTCTTGGTTTTGATTCTAAGAAGCACTCAAGGAAATTGAGCAAAAGAGTCTATTACCTAGACATTTCCAAGGATTATCTAACCAGAAAGGATAAAATGTACTATAACTACAAGAGGAAAATAGTGACCAGCCCAGATAGGCAAATTACTCATTCATTGAACTGAGATGCTAACGTCAACAGGTTGTTAGATGAACAGAGCAAGAATGCAATGGAGCAGTTAAGACTGGTTTTGAAGTGCATTTGGGTTAAAGGAAATGTGGGATAAAAAGGGCACAGGTTGTCTGCAATTGTTTTTGCTATGTGTGGCTTGGCTTCCATGGAATTGCACGTGTTCTTACAGAGGTCAAACCCTTGGCACACAAAACTAACTCTACTCTTAAGGATCTTGAGTTCTCAAAGAAAAATATGTGATCTTTGCAATTCATGGATCATTTAATGCCATAGTTCTCAAAATTCTGTGAACCTTTTTAAAATAAATAAATCCCTAAATTTCTGAATTAGAGTGTCCAGAGGGTGAGAACCAACATATACCTTTTTGAAAAGTTTCACAGATAGCCCAGAGAATTACAAGTTTAGGAGTAAACAGTTATTAAGAAAAATACCGATCATGTCAATTTCATCTTTATTAGAGTATTTACCTTGAGATTTTATGTCAAGGTCAGAAATTTAAAAGATTTATGAGAAAGAAATATGTATACTTAGGAAAGTCAATTCAAGTAACTGGTTATTGTGACTGGGGATATAAAATACAACACATCACCCCTGCTCCAGAGCTCTCAGTCTAGACTTTGCCAAAAGGAAAGGCACAGTGTTCACCTTTGATTACTCCCCATTTTAAGGTCATAACCTTAGCTTTCTTCACAGTTTTCTATAGACAGAATAATATTTTCTTCACATTTACGTGTCTCCATTTTTACCATTCTTTGAATTTTTCTGCTATCAGTAACCACAGCTCTTACTTAATTTGACTGTGACATTTTTTTAAGTTTCCGGATTGTGATCAGCATGACCTCTGCATCTTCATAATATTTTATAGAAGGCCATTAAGTCTCTTTCTCAGAGACTAAGTATAACTTCATGTAGCCACCAGATTTTCTGACTTTGATGATGATGTCTGCTAATGGTTTCCTAGTTTTCCAATTTGATTATGCTAATGTATATAAAATATTTCAGGCACTAATGATGTTAACTTTAGGAACTGCATTTACAGCACATAAATAAGAACTTTAGAAAGTGGTACTTTATAAAGGCGTTTTGTGAAAATGCCATCCATTTTCACTGATGATGCTCTCCTCTTCCTCAACATTATCTCGAATCCTTAAGGAAACATTTAACAAAACTTATAGAAGAGCTTATATTATGGACAAATGGTTAAATAGATGCCAACTCTTCCAAAGCCAATGCTTGTTGATCGTTGCTCCCTGGCTGGCAGAAGAACCTTTTGCACAAATGCTAAGAGGTTTCTTGGCTCTGCTATGTACTATAATTCACCCTGTTATGGAGGAAAACAGCTGTTTTGTGATCATGGTCTGGACATTTGCCATATTGGCATGCTGAGTTAAAATCCCAACTGGCCTCTCAGCACTACAGTCTCTAGGCTATGGATAATGAATGAAGGAGAGAATTCTTGGACTTTCTTTCTTAATTCATTGACTTTGATTCTCTCTTTTTCTTAGGTTTTGTTATTTGTCAATAGCCAAATTTATAGCAACATATAGCAATAAAAATATCCCTCGAAATTTCATGTTTCCAAATCAAGATATTCAACCATGATAAGTGAACCCCCTTGACTGCAGTTCATGGTGACATATAATTTTATTGGCTCATGATGACACCTATTCTCAAACCATGTACACAGCTCAGTGGCTGATGTCAGCAGTTGCTTGTGTGCAATGTGAAGTCAATAAATGACCCTCAATACTTGTTATCATATATCTGTAATATACCAAAATACAGATCACTGCAGGAGAAACATCATTGAGAATTCCCTTACCTCCACAAATGTAAAACCTCATAAAATAAAACTGCATTTTAAAATTTCAATCTTAAGGGGCTTTAACATCAAGTACACAAGACACTCGAGAATTTTGTATAATTATTCTCCCCAATAACACGTAGTCCATTTGAAATTTAGATAATACCCTCAGATTCTCTTAATAATGGTAGGGAAGTTTAAAAAGGAAAAGAGCATAATAAAACACTTTGGGAAGAATAAAGAAATACCTTTGTTTTGTAAAGATGCATCAATTTCCAGATTCCTTTAGATAGTTACTATATTGTTATGAGATTTCACTAAACTAACCATTATACCATGAAACAATCCACTAATAACTCACTAAGGATCATTAAACTTCATTTAAAGCAGTTAGTGGTTTATCAAAGGGACAAAAGTGTTAATTCCATTTCCAAATGGACTCACAGGGCATGGAGATTCTCAAATCTGTCATCCAGATGAGAAATACATGTATATGCATATGCATTTTGATCACTGAGTATAATTAATGCCATTCCACTTAAAGAGCACAATTTACATTCTGTTCTTCTTTAGTACTCGAAGCCTGGATTTTTTTGTAAGAAGATAAAATGACCAAACCTTTATCGACAAATTGTTATATGTTTAAGAATATCTGAAAATTTTAAGAGAGTTAAATATTTCCCCAAACTCTAAGGTTACTATCAGACATGGGCCAAAAAGAACACTCCACATATTTCTTGCAAATTATGAATCATCATTTCTCCATAGTAAATTGAAAGAGTCATAATACTGACTCTTAGTAATGGAAAAGTGGTAAAAGGACCTTTATCAAGTTTCCAGGAGGTGACAGTCATACAGAAGAGATTGGAGAAGACCACAGCTAACCTGGAACCTGAGTGGATTCCACAGATGCCGTATAGCTGTAGGGACACAAGTACTTCCTTGTGTATGTATAAAACAGCCAATTCCAGGCATACATTCTAAATCCCATTTCCAGCATTTGGAAAAGAGGATTATCAATGAAGAGATATGCATAAATCTGAAATAGTTCTACTGATTCTTAAAGAAGGCATAGGATGTTATTAATTTTTATTATTAATTTTTGAATAATTTTTGAAAATTTTATTTTGTTGATATTTATTTCGTGATGGAAGAATTCTCCTTTCCTTAAAAGTCTGTTGCATACATATAACTGCAATACTATTCAAAGGACAATTATTTCATGAGAGGTATTTATAAAATTTTTCATATCCATTAATAAAACACTTTACTACAAAATAAATATTTTGTGTCATGGCAATG
>NW_006431925.1:2003052-2006755 GCF_000325575.1 Pteropus alecto | reverse complement strand
TTTTATAAGGTGGAAATTCTGTTATTGTTTGTTTAATATGTTTTGTTCTCCCAAGCTTTCTGTCTTCCTTAGAAGGTCTTTCTGCTTTGTACCTGAAAACATATCATTCTAAAGAAGGACCTGAAAATGCATTCGTGACTAATGTAAAATATCTACGACTAAGGGGAAAAAAAGTACTTATATTTCTTCAGCTCCCAATATGAGCCAATGTTTGAGAAAAGAAATGTGTTTGCTTTATACGATCTTATTCACAACCAAATTATCCCAAAGTGCTTTACAAAGTAATTAGTTGGAGACTAGTATGAGAGTATGTAAGCAAACATAGGAGCCATTAAGACACTCAGCAATAGCTCACACACTGCTTTGGACATTAGAACCTGTTTTACTGAGAGTGGAGATGTTAGTTCAATTATAGAGTAATTTAATAGAATAATTAAAATTCCTCTGGGTCTGGTAAGTTTTACAGATCATCAAAAATGATAAGCTAACTATATATTTTTTAATTTCTAAAAATATCCAAGTGTGAATTAAAACAGATATTTCCCCCAGGTAATATATTTACAAAAAAAAATTGCTATGAGGTTGAATTATAAGAGAAAAACTCTTATATAATTTTTCCAAAAGATACTTTATAGATTTGGTAAAGAGGTAATGCTGCACAAATTCTTTTCTTTATCTTTCTCGTTTGACAAACTTTTTAGTTGTTTTCCCTGAACTTTGTTTATGCAAGGATTTAACCAGGAAGCCTTTTCTCTCTCCCCTCAAGGTATGTTATCCCTACTATTCCTGTAAGTAACAGTTGATCAACATGGTTTCCAAAGCTCTTGCCCAGAGCTGTCTGGAGGGTGTACTGGCAGAAGCTTCTCTATCTAAGAAAGCAGGGATCAGTTAACAGTAAGCCAAGCTTCTGGCTTCTGCTCTCTCACCGGCTTGAGGTTTCTTCCTCATCCATCCATGTTCCAAATTCCTATGATAAATGTGCCCTCTTTAAACACCATTTCACACATAAAGAGCCACTTATAGGTGGATATGGTGACAAAACTACTGTCTGATCTTTTCACCATTTCGAGTGTCACAGGCAGCTGGCTGGGATTAGCTCAGCAGCTGTCAGACCATTTCTTACCTCCCTCTGGTCCTCCTGTCATGGTATGGACTGCCCCCAGCTGGTCTCTCTTTCTCTTTAGGAGCAAAAACCATATATTCGATAGGTGAAATAATAAAAAGAAGACTGAGTTAGAGAATTAAAAGGGGGTTGAATTTTTACCTAAAATACATCATAAATGTAAAAGTCTTTCGCTTTAAAGCCTGTCTGTTTCTTACACAGCTGTTGAATGTGCACAGGGGCCCAAGTCTGAACGTTTACTCAATAAAGGTCACAAAGTTGACGGGTTTCTGTTGAGCAGAATTATGCTTTGTCAGTTTGAATTTTTCTGTCACTTTTTTTTTTATCCTGAGCAGGTGCTCACTTTGGACGTCTCTTTGGCCATGAGATGTTTCTTAGTAACAGGTGCACCCTATCATCAGTGAAACTAGATAAGAGCCACTGCATAGTCTGTAATGTGGAGGCTAGTTTCATTTCTGTGGTTATGGCCTGCATACACATCCTCAGCCTATCTAACTCACTAAGAAACCATGTCCCAGGCCAGAAGACACAATATCACATTTCAAGGCTGAAGTCAGTTGCCTGGGATGAACTGTTACATCCCATCCACCCAGGGAATATGGAAGCTACATGATACTATTAAGTATCAGTTTAGACTCTCTTGTTTATCAGGGGCAGAAAACCAACCCAAAGAAGTTTATTCAAAAAGGACTTTATTAGCTCACAAACAGAACAGTCCTGGTTCAGGCTTCCCTTGATCCTAGAGTTCATATAATGTCACCAGGACCTACTCTCTCTCAAATACTTAGTCCTGAGTTAATGGATGCAATGGTTTCAGCTTTATATCCTCTGAATTGAACTTCTATAGTCCCAGTAGATATCTGATTACAACTCATTAGCTCTGAAAGTGTCAGGTGCCCCTTCCTGAAACAATTATTCTGGCCAAGAGAATTCATTGCCTAATTCCAAAAATTGGAAAGGAATCGACAACCAGCAAATCTGCAAGGGTTGAAAGCAGCAGAAGAGTGGTTCACTGAGGGAAGTCTGGATGCTAATTGGGAGGGAAAGGAATAATTTATACTAAATGGCCAACTTTAAAAGACTGCTACACTGTAAAGAGGAAAACTTCTTTCTTGACTCACTAGTTTACTGCAGTACCAATGACATTCTTTGTGATATAATTTTCATCTATTTCTTTTTAGGTAGACATTGGATGAAAATCTGCTTAAATATTGATGTAGAAAATATCATCTTCACAGACATATTTTCCAATTTACATTTTTATAAAATAAGTATTATTCTTAGGACACATTATGAGCCATTAATAGTATCCTGTCAGCTATCTAAGTTCTGGAAGCCTCTTTGTGTGGTCAAAACCCTCTAGATTGGGCAAAAAATGTCTCTCTCAGTTGGGTTACAGTTTTATGATATTTGATAACTCTTTTATTAAAATATCCCCTTCAATTTTATAGTTCATTTATTTATTCACTAAAATTATTTATTGAGCATATATTTTGTGATGACACTGCATTAGTTGCTAGGGATGTAATGAACTGCAGAGACAGAAACTCTGCCCTCATGAAGTTTAAGTAGAGTGGTGATATGACCAGATTTGCATTTTGAAAAGATCATTCTCACTGAAGCATATACAGAGAGACTAGTTAGCTGGCTACTACAAAAGTACTGGTGAGAGATAAACCTCAGTTCGACTTGAATGGAAACACATGAGATGGAGTAAAGCCATAAGAATAAAAAGAAAATTTTAATATAATTCTGGACAACTTGTCAATGGCTAAGAATTAAGGTTGAGGTGCAATGAGACATTAACATCGCTTTCTATATACCTGACATATAAAACTGAATGAATTCCCATTCTCTCTAAGAAGAAACACTGTAAGAGGACCAGGTTTGAAAGACGCTGAATACTTTTTTTTTTACCTCTCCTATAACACTAATAGTATATCTTGCATTTTACTTAGTTCTGGGACTCTGTTATTCTCCATCACAATATTATTGCTCCACTCACTGCAAAATCAAGTCTTAAGAGTTTCATTTTTACCCCAGAGCCATTGTCATGCCTAGCTCAGAGTCGTACAGTAAGTCTTCACTTAATGTCATTGAAAATGATGTTGGTCAACGACCTGAAGTACTTATTTATTGTGCTCGATCCACTTTTGTGGACTGAATTAATGAATAAACAAACAGTCACATACTGTAGTGCCTATACACATACTATCACATTAAATTCCTTCTATTCATGACTAACTTCTCTAGAAAACCTCTTTAAAAGTCAAAATTCTAAAACTTTAAATAATAACTACCTCTAAAATATGATCAGATGTATAACTATTTGCAATAATTTCCTTTCAGAAGAATTTTTTCTCATTTTATTGAGATGTAATTGACATATGTCGTTGTATAAATTTAAGGTGTACAGCATAATGGTTTGATTTATATACATTGTGAAATGATTATCACAAGTTTAGTTAGAATCTATCATCACATATAAAGAAAGTTTTTAATCAAAAAATTGGGGGCAAGAAAGTTCTATTGGTAAATATAATGAACAGAGAGGCAGCCACATACATCTTTTGTAGGGAA
>NW_006431925.1:1993943-2002942 GCF_000325575.1 Pteropus alecto | reverse complement strand
GAAAGCTAGGGCAGTTTCAATACTTAACGTCTTTTCTCTCCTCTACCTCCAGCATTAAGAGCTACATTAAACGGGAAATATTGAGCAATAAGGCTAAAAAAGCAGGCAAGAGAGAGATAAATAAGGGCCTATACTGTCCATGTTCAGGTATTTAGATTTCATCTTGAAGATTGTCATTTGGGAACCTCTGTTCTCTTTGCCTCTGAACTCCCTAATATTTCTTTCTAAACATTCATTTGACTATATAAGTGCTTCATAATTGACCACCTATTATAACATTAGATTGCAAGTTATTTCTTCTATTGCTATTTAACTTTTCACACATTTGTCATATTTGGGTCTTATCTAAGCCTTTGAATTCTAGGATTACCTTGATCTTTGTAGTCTGATTCCACCCTTCACACTGTCTTGATTATAGTTGGCACTTGTTTGGTTGTTAATCTTCCAATTAGTTGTATTAATTTATTAGACAGTTCCTATTCTTTTACTGGTAAATGGTTAGCCTTTAGAATGTGAATAAAGAACATATTGTCTCTGACAATGTTCCTCCCGCCATTTCTACTTTACACTAATGTTCTTCCTGAGTTGAAGTTATTTCCAATCAAAAATAATTTCAACTCAATCATAAATCTCCCATAAATCTTCAGAGGGAATGGTTCCAAAAGTATACCCTCAGGGTTATTTTTTAATCTTCTGATCTTGTAATCACTAGAGCTCAAATAGTCCCCAAGTTACTCTATAACCTTTAGACAAGCATTGATTTATTTTCTAAGTTTCATCTTGCCAGACCTCTCATTTTAAAGATTGCTTCAAAAATGAGGTCTATATTACCTTAACACTGGCTCTTTCCTTGATACATGTCCTGCTGTTAACTGAATACATGTCAGAAACACCAGAGACATACACAGGGCATTTTTTATGCTAATCGTTAAATGGACCCTGATATGATTTTCCTCTCAAAATTACCTTGGGTGAAATAGCACTCTAGTCTTGCTTGGGCTAAAGGAATTGCAACATTTTCTAATGGCATCTCCAAATGGCCCAGTGTTTCTCAGTTCTGGCTCTGAATCACATCACTTGAGAAGAGTTACAAAAATATGCATAGTGTACCTTACCCTCAGAGATTCTGAATTTAATTGGCTTGGAGTGGTGCCTGGACAGTAGTAATACCAACAATTAGCTAGGCTTGAGAAGCATGCCGCACTGGTCAATAAAATAAATTTTTGTTTTGTTTTGTTTGTTTTTTTAAAAAACAAGAATCTAAAGACGTAGGTTCAAGTCCTTTATAACTCTGCCAGCAATTACCTTGTGAATTTGGGCAAGTCATTTCATCTTTCCAAGTCTCAGAATTTTTACCTATAAAACATTTAGAGGAGATGATTTAATCTTTTATTAGGCCAACAACTTTTATCTACTAAATTCCAGACACACTAAGTTCCAGGTTAGATACAATCACTATGAACCAGTCATTGACTCTGGTTCATGTATTTTTAAGAAGTGGCTATCATAACCAGCAGTGCATTTTCATTTACAATTAAATTCTTACTAAAATAAATGTTTAATTCAACAAAAATTTTATTAACTCCTAGTCCAACTACACTTTCTATCACCTCTCTGCTTATAGTTAATTGCTTAATTAAGTAATTAAATTGTTATATTCCTCTGAAGGATTTTTTTAGATGGAGGTCAGGGTTAGTATCTTATATTTTAATCACCCTATAGTCTCACCATATTTGGGTAGAATGTAGTGAATCACAACAACTTTTAATTTAGTTGCAGAAATTAATATTAAGGCAGAAACCATGGCCCAGGAGATTGGAGGTTAGGCAAGTGAGTCAATGATATTTAGGGCAAGATGAGTAACTACATGAACATGTCTGGTTTTAGTCCAGGAGAAGCTACAAGTATGATTTTCAAATTTTGAAAGTCATGTCATAGGTGTCTTAATGCTCCATCATAGAAGATGATATCCTGCCCAAGACTTGATTACTCAGATCTGGTGGGCCTTTTGCATACATATTACTTATCCTGTCTCTTTATATATATATTCATAAAAGGAATAGAATCATTCACACTCCCATCACCTCACTTTTCAAGAACTTTATTGTCACTTTATCTTATAGCTCATCTCTTTTAATCTTTATAGTATTTCCAGAAACCACTCAACTCTCTCTTATTTTAATGTCATTGAGAATAAACAATGTTTTACCTTTCTCTTTCATTTGCTCTTCTCTGCTGTAGTACTTCTTCCAAACAGATAATGTGGACTTTTGAAGTATGTTGCATAAAACTTTCCAAATGTCCTGATTTATAAATTATGAAGAGGGTTGTATATATGTACAGATATCTGGACAGTATTGATTTAGATTGGTTGCCTGTTATAAACCACAGTAACCCTTTTCCACCCCATCTTGCTTTATTATTTAACGCTTTGGATTCAGTTTAGGGTCTGAGTATAATTGGAATAAAAGAAAATTAGCAATTTAGGGCAATCCTATATTGCATTCACTCTGCAGAGAAGACTGAATATATTTTTAGGCACTGCATGTTTATAACCTAATTTTCCCTCATTACTTTACAGAGGTGACCTTGTTCTAATACCTTCAGCACTTGATGTTATAAAAGTGAAATTCTTTTCAAACCTGCTTTGTTAATGTGTTCCCTCTCAGAAACAAATGCAAGATAACATTAACATTCCTGCCACAAAATACCTGCTAATTTGCTTGCAGTGAAGATAGAAAGCTTTTCATTACATATCACAAACTTCATTTATGTAGAATGAGTCACCAGGCTTGCTGAAAAGCCAATGAGCATCTAATCTCTAATGCTGCCTTCAGCTCTAACATCAATCCTCCCAGTTCAACCCATCTTTTATCAGCTATTCAGTCTTTTTTTTTTTAATTTCTATCCTGTTACAAAATTGTGTTGTTCATCTGTCAAAACAGCTTTGATTTATGCTTTTTTATATTATAGCTTCAGAGAAGAAAACACATACAGAGAGAGGAATATGCTATTTTCTTATTAAGGTCAAAATGAAATCTATGCAACAGAAAATAAACAACTTGGTTTCAAACAAATGATGACATTATTAAGTTCATAGAAGTTATATTCCTGATCTTAAATTCTGCTTAATATGTGTCCCTCTATGTTAAGTTTTTCTTGAAAATGATCTGCAGAGAGCTGTACAGAGTTATATGTCATCTCTAGGCACAAGTGAAAAATAAAAAATGAAGCTTGCTATGTCTTGGTTTGTTCTAAACTTATTAAGGTAATGGCATTTCAATTATGGTTATTCAAATAAAGTCAAATCCTTATGGCATACTATCTTGAAGTTAGTCTTAGAACTTTCCTGAAGGTTAACCCTAGAGAGCTATTTTGTGTCAATCTTGGATTATTTCCTTAGGAAGAGAAAAAAATGTGTTTTATGTGTCATACTTAACTACAGATTTTCATTATTAAACATATTTAATAGATATTCTTATTAGATATAATATTCCTCAAGAGTTTTTAGGGACTCAGAAAACCTCACTAAGAATGAAGTCTTTTGCATCGTCAGAATTAGGTAGTAATTTGAATTAAATTTAATAATCTTGAAGGTGAAAAGTCAATAAAAGTCAGGCAAAGAATGTGTGTAAAAGATTGGAGATATTCTACTACTTTGTCTTGTTAGCATATTATGCAAAATTAAAAGAGTTATTCTTCTTTTATTTTCTTTCATTTCTTTAAATAACAAAGGCATTTTATCCTTCCCAACAGGCTATAACACGCAGGCATTTCCTTGCTGTAAGCAGCAGAGACTGGGGGCATAATACCCAATTTGTTGTACCCCAGGCCCTAGTAGCATCCTAAGAAAAAACACAAGGTTAAATGGAACTCTAGAGAGACTTCCTTCTAGAATGAAAGCTAGTCTTATTTGTCTTCAGAAAAAGCACACAACTCTCCATAGTGTGACTTTTCTGCATGATTAAAATGGAAATGAAGACAAAATAAAATAGTTCATCACTTGATTTCACCAAGTGACTTTTAAGTCACCAACACCAATAGTTTTGTAATTCTAATCCAGACATCCTCCAGAAGTTTTACACCTCAAATTATGCCACCTTTAGCTCAGAATTCATAGATGTGTGAATACAAAGATTATATGCAAATAATACCCTTAATATAAAAGTTTCCTGCTTCTTAATTGTCAGCTCCATTAAGGATATTAAAACTACCCTATCCTCAGTTTTTCCAAATCTACATTCTCCCTTAGGATCCTGTTACCCCAGCATTAAATTATTTATTTCTTCAACATCACCAAATTATTAGATAGAACAGAATAAAACTTATGAATCCTCAATTTTCTTGATTACTCATTTATTTACATCAGATATTTTTATGTCTAAAATAATAATACTTCAGTACATTTGATGTTGACAAAAATAGGATTTATCCTGAAACAATTAAGTGATTTTTGTGTCAAGGATTATGTTATACCTTTCTTTGTCAAACACCTTCATTTCTTTCTGGGAAACATTTTAATCCTAGAAAATTTATATTAAAATTACCAGAATAACGGCATGCAATTCATACCACTACATGTTTTTCAGTGTGTTTATAAACATGACTTTATGATCCACATAACAACACTATGAAGAAGATAAGATATGTGTTCAACTAGTACATTGTCAGTACTGGAGTAAATTGGAAAGAATTTTGGTTGGTAATTCAGAAAATCTGAGTTTCATGGCTTCAACAATTTTAAACACTGCTTGAGCAAGTCGCATGACTCCTTTGAACCTGTTTTTCTCAGTCACTAATTTGACTTACTAATGAAAACCAACTGTGAGCTACAAGTTGTCTGGAAAGGAACAAAATACAATCTATACCTTCAAGTTATAACATAGTGGAGACTCAGATATAAATGTAAAACTACCTGTATGATAGTAGAGATATAAATTAAAATTTTTAAGACATGTGTCAAGAAAATTATATGAGAAATATCCTTGCCAAATATCATTTAGATCAAATATCATTAAATAAGAACTAGAAATTAATTTAAAAACTGTACACAAATTATGCAAGTACAAAGTATTATCATCAACATAATTCTAGTAAATAATCCCAAGTACAGGAGACAGAATAATGGCCCCAAAAGACATCCATGTTTAATCTCTGGAACCTGTGAGCGTGTTATCTATATGACAAAAGGGGCTTTGCAGGCATGCTTAAAATATGAAAGTTGGATGAGGAGAGTATCCTGGATTATCTTGGTAGGCCAAAGTAATCAGAAGAGAAAGGCAGGAAGGAGATCAGAGTGATGAAATGTGAGAAGGACTCACCCACCAACTCTGGCTTTCAAGATGAAGAAAGGGGCCATAAACTAAGGAGTGTAGATGGCCTCTAGAAGCTAGAAAAGGTATAGAAACAGACTCTCTTCTAGATCCACCATGAAGGAATGCATCCCTTCTGACAACTTGATTTTAGTCCACTGAGACCTTTATTGGACTTCAGACCTACAGAACTATAAGATAAAAAATTTGTATTGTTTTAAGTGACTAAGCTTGTACTATTCTGTCATGGTAGCCATAGAAAACTAATATACCAATCATTAAGCTTTTTAATGTTAGACTGAAGTGGTTTCTACAAACTCAGTCTCCAAGAATGAAAGGCAGACCAGGTGGGTTACCTCTCCAGGAAGACATTTGGTGGCCAGGGAACACAAAGGAGGATATGGTGGAGAAGGAGGAGGGATGGAAGGGTAGGGTAGCTCTTGACCTTAGTGAAAAGAGAACAGAAAACAGACACGAAGTGTAATTAAACCATTGTTCACTTATTTTTAAGCACTTGTTGTAAATAGCAGTCTCCTCTTATCCCCAGAGGATGCATTCTAAGACCCTCAGTGGATGCCTAAAACCATGGATAGTACCAATCCTCCACCTTTTTTACTTAAAGGAAGCACTTTACAGCTTCTTCTTAGTATATCCAAATTGCCAGAATCACTATTCTTTCATTTTGGGGCCATTATTAAGTAAAATAAGCATTAAACACAATCACTGCAACACTGAGCCTGTGGATCTGATAATCCAGACAGCTACTAAATGACTAAGAGGCAGGTAAAATGTACAGAGTGAATATGTTGGACAAAAGGATGATTGATATCCCAGGAGAGATGGAGCAGGATGGCATTAGATTTCATCATGCTACTCAGAATGGCTGGCAATTTAAAACTTATCAATTGTTTATTTCTGGAACTTTCCATTTAATATTTTCAGATCACGATTAAGTGTGGGTAACTGCAATTGTGGAAAGCGAAACCACAGATAATTGGGGAACTACTATACATAATTGTATGGTCTAAGTTTAAAGAAACATATAAAAGTAAACTCAATTCACATTCTTAAGTACAGAGTCCAGTTAAGGAAAGACAATGGCAATACAGGACAGCAGTGAGTAAATAAAGTAGAAATGTGAACATACTTTAAGTAGTATAAATTATATATAGAACTATGAGTTCAATGAACTTACCCAAGGGCTCGTAGAATATATGATGGTGAGAGATGATAGTATTTGATAAAAGGAGAGTAGTGAGGATGGGAATGTGAAGAGGTGCAAAGATTACAAGGCCTAGAAATTAATGTAAGACCAAGAGGAAGTAAATGTAAAGTTTAATGAGAAGATTCTTATTCCCACTTCCCACTGGAACTAGGGGATTTCAGTGTTTATCTTTTTGTATATGTTGGACTCACATGAAATATTTCCTTTGTATAAAGATGTAAAGCTTTTTCAAATAATTTGACAATCACTATGGCAATCAACAGGGAACCAGTAAATAGATTTAAACTTGGAAAGTTCATGTAAAAGATGAAACAGAGACATCAATTGCAATAGCCCAAGTTTTAAGGTTCATGGGGGAAGAAGTTTCAAAGACAAATCTGACAGATTTAAAAAAAAAAAAAAAAAAAAAACAAACTGGTAGGACTTGATCATGATTAGATAAGAGAGGGAGAAATAATGACCCTAAGATTCCTGGCTTGAGAGACAAGGTGGATCATGCTGCCATTATTCAGTAGGTAGCAACACTGGTTTGAATATATTAACTAACTTAATCTTCGTAACAGTGCTACCAGGTGGCTTGTATCATAATTCAAGGTTAACTGATGAACAAACTGAGACTGAAAAAAGCTAACTAGCCAAAAGTCTCTTGGTTAGCTATTGACAGGGCCAGGATTCAAATTCAGACAATATGGCTCCGAATTCATGTTCTCAGCCACTGTGCTGTAGAGGGTGGAGTACTTTTAGAGAAAGAGAGCAACTTTCATTTGAGACATGTGAGATTTGAGGCAAACGAAACTCTGTGGTACATTTTGCTATCAATATGCAGAGACCTCAAAACATCGCTATTGTTGTAGAGCAAGGTTGACCGTGACAAAATGACAAATCTAGATAGCACTATATTATTGTTTGAGTCAACAGAACATCTTGACTTTTTCTGACTGTGATGAGAAGTGTAATATTATCTCATTATCGCTAAACTATAGCAATTCATAAAGGAATTAGAGAGAGAACTACTTCCCTAGGGATAGTCATGCCATATGGTTGTTATAAAAATATAGTTTTAAACCATGTCAAATCTAAGCAGTGTTGTTGAAATCTCTTCATATCACATTAAGCACAATTCCTAAGGGGTCAACTGAATATTAAATAAACTCCTGTAACAAGAAATTATCTTATTATATATTACATGGCCTTTATAAATTAAAAAAAAAAATGTTAACAATTGTATTTCACTTCTTAAAATATAGGTAAATTCCTCCTTAAGGTTTTACTGAACTATCATTGATAATAAGTAAAATAACAAATATTAGTTTCAATTTAAGTATGAAATTTCTGGCATATATGCATATTAGAAATATGCAAATTCATATGTAGTTGAGAGAAGAAGCCTCATTATCCACAAGTAGTTGACAAAATGCTTTACCACCTGCACATTATCTGTTAAATTTAGATCAAGATTACCAAAATATTTTTTTCCTATGGTGTTTAAAACAAAAAACAAAACTTCTAAGATTTCCTTGTCTTAGTTTCACTTTATATATTTTTTATTTTTTTGTAGAAATCTTTCTTCATAGATGCCTTTAGAACTCTTGTGAAACATTTTTTTCCCTATTGCTTTGCTGTTTGGAATTCCACTTCTGAGTTACAACTATGTGAAAGTTTTAAGATAACCACAACAACCAAAAAAAAAAAAAAAAAAGTATGAGATCAAACTGAATCTGACCTTCTGGCAGGCAGAATGGAACAAAATCTATCCTTTAAATCCCTTCAGTATTTGGTGAATCTTCTAATCCTAAAGAGCTGTCTCTTATTGATTCTTTTTTTGTGTTATAAAAGAAAAATCATATCTGAAGGACTTTTTTATAAAAGTCTGGAGATTCTCAGTTACTTTGTTGAGAAGAATTCTACTGTTGAATAAAGAATCAATAATGAGTACCAAAAGAAAGACTCTGACCATTTGGAGAAAAGCATGAAGAAGAATCTTACAATTTCTTTGAATTTCACTTTGAAGCAACTTATGGCTTTCTGACATATACCACATTCGGTTGTATAACCTGAGTTTATGTCATAAACAGATTGAGAGAATTCTCAAATATTACAACTATACTGAAATTCATTAACTCAAAGGTAAATTGATATGAACACATTAGGATACACAGACATATGCTTCTTTCTTTACTATACGATAATGTTTTAAATTTAAATTTTCAAACGTATGAATAAGTACATTTAGTATGCATATATTCCTTATGATGTGCCAACATTTCAGCATTTTCCACATGTGTAAACTATGATTTTCTGAGTTTGAAGTCTCAGTTGCTATTTATTCTGTTAGAATTGTTAGAGAATTGTTTTAGGAGCTCTTAAGTCATTCTACTCCATCTGGGTCACTGAGCTCTGATCCAGGCAGAACAGAATGTTGCTCCTCTCCCAGTGGACTTCTTTTTTAGTATGATGCTTTT
>NW_006431925.1:1971522-1993917 GCF_000325575.1 Pteropus alecto | reverse complement strand
ACCGGGTTACACTCTAAGTCCGGCTCAGCACAGTGGCCAGATTTCTGACACTCTTGAGGATATTGTGGGCTATATTAATGCTTCAAATTTGGGTAAAGTAATGAGTCACATATAGATCAAGGGAATAAGTCTTGGAACTTCACAATAAAAAAAAAAAAAAAGGCTTTCTATAGATATGTCCTCTAAGTAAACCGTTAAAATAATTTGAAATAATTAAAGTGATTTAATTATTAGAATGTGGTTACTGTTTTCCAGTCTTACCTACAATGTGGGTCCATGGCAAGGATATCAAGGGCAGCACAATATGGAATCTGTAATGTATTCACCTAGCGTTTAGTGAATTATTGTTTAATATAACTCAATTAGAAGATATAATGTCTTTATAAAATTTTGCCTAAACTCTGTTATTTACGCTCATCCTAGGGATATTTCCAAAGTAACTAGTTACACCAAAAACACAATTAGTTTTAAAATAGCTAAGATCCATAGCAAAAGTAGAAAGGTCCCAGTTGACTGCAATTCTTCAACAACGATACATTTTTAACGCCCCCATTCAAAACTAAAATAATAAAATAGCATTTGGGGGAGGGGGCAATGTTAAGGTATTTGTTTTAGAAGTGACAGAATGCGAAATGTCATGAACAACAATAAGAATACGAGTTATTTGGATTGTAACATGTCATGACAATTCTTTGAGAAATTTTGAGAAATCAGAAAGCTCAATTTTCTGTCTTCATATGAGGACATATCTAAATTGACTTAGAAAAATTATATTCTCTCAGGAGAGAATTATATAACCACTTTTAAGAACTGTATGTAGTAAGAAAAACAGAAATCCATTTGGTTCTTTCATACAGAGGAAATTTAACATAAATAATTAGGAAAGCAAGTGATAAAAAAGTAAAGTAGCCAAATTCGAGTGCCATGAAGCACAACAAATATGAGCAACAGCAGGAAGACATCAACTATCCCTAGGACAAAAGAAACCATGAGAGGGAGTGGCACAACCAGAGCCAAAAGGTAGGATTGTTTTATGCTCATTAGAATCTACTGCTCCGCACTCAGGAGCAGGAACCATGGAACAATGGCTTTCTATCAGAAGCTAGAACCAAGATGGATAAAGAGTCACTATCAAAAATGTACCTGTAGGCAGAATGAGAAGGGAAGAAATACTCTGATTTATCTCCTTCTTATATCTACCAATGCTTACAATTTGCTGAATGTAACCAGAAGTCAATAGACATAAAAATCTGTGACACAGAGCAAAGCAAGAGAATTCAAGAAATAGAATAGAAACCAAACAGGCAAATGACCAGCATATAAATTATGAAAAATGAAAAATTTAAGACTGCCTAGATATCAGCTAATTCAACTTGTTACCTGTTAAAAGACATTCATAGCCAGCAACGGTTCTGGAAAATGTCTGTGCTTATGACAAAACAACATCCTTTATTTGTAGTCTGATCACATTTTCTAATGTTCACTGATCTGGTCACCATCCTTTTTATAGTATCTCTTCAGTTGTAAAGTTCATGTGGTGACCTTAATTATTATTATATTTGATTGTCTATAGAAGCTTAATATTCCTCAAGTTATTCTTGAGTGGTTATCTTCAAGAATGAACAAAAATACTGATATTGAGATACCATGGCAGAAACCTAGAGAACTTATAACTCTATCCTCCTTTAAGTATTTCTCAAGTGCTCTGTCTATAGACTCTTATGTTTCTCCTTAGTGTAGAGGAGTAAGGAATATTTAGTTAATCAAAGCTGTTCACCTACAGTAGCTTCAAGTCATAAAACCCAATCCATATCCATTCTGCTTAGAACACCACTTTCTATTTTACATAAATATTTCTAGGGTTCTAATTGTCTGTCTCTGAAATCATACTGAAAAGATATATCACATCCTTTCCTGGGAAGTAACACAAAATCTTACTCATATAAAAATGCCATTGACTTTCAGTCGTCTTTATATTCTAAATGTTCTTCTAATTCTCTATGCCTAACTCATTAAAAATATATTTTGATTTTTTTTTTTTCTGCTTTGAGTTATAATCTGAAAACAGATTTTAGTACTGACAACATGGTTGTTTTTGGTCCAGCAAAATCCAATTACTTTTTCAAGCAAAACTTTAAGGCACATTATATCATTAAAGCTTTTACTCCAGTTAAAAACAAAATTCAGAAATGGAAAACAGCTGTGTGCCTTTCCCCACTGTTTCTTTAATTCTGTCTAAAGTTTTGTTTGTCCTTATACATGGTTTCTATAGAATTTAGTTTTGTTGTTTTATTTGGGGGTTGGGAATGATTGTCTCCTGTATTAGTCAGGGGTCTCCAACCAGAACCAACAAGATGTATGAATATGTGTGTGTATGTTTAAGAAATTGGCTCATGAGATTGTGGGGGCTGGCAGGTTTGAAATTTGTAGAGCAGGGCCATACGCTAGAAATTCTGGTAATAATCATTTTAGTCTTGAATCTGAAGGCAATCTGAAGGCATACTTCCTCTTTAGGGGATCTCAGTCTTTTAAATCCTTCAACTGACTGGATAAGGCCTACCCACATTACAGAGGGTAATCTACTTTATTCAAAGTCTGCTAATTTAAATGTAAATCATGTCTAAATAACAACTAAATAGTAACATCTAGACTAGCCTTTGACCAAACAATTGGGCAACATAGCTTAACCAAGTTGATACATGTACTAAACCATCACATTTTCCTTCATTGCCGTGTCAAATAATTGGAAAACTATTTCAGTTGAATCGATTTGAATCATTATCTCTTATAAAAAATAGAGTGATATTAAATATTTGGGGAATGTGCATTCTGAATTTATGACTATCATTTCTAAAATATTATTTAAGAATATTAAATATTAGTATTAAATTTTAAGCAAATGCCTCAAAATGAAAAATGACTAGCAATATTTCCTAAGCATGAAATCTCACAAAACTCCTGTAGGAGTGGTAAATTAACATATTTATTATAAAATGCCCTTAAAAGGTAACTTAAATTTGCAAAAAAAATTGTTTTCTTAATGCTGAACATTTATTCTATAATCTTCTTTGCGTTATCTTGATTTTTCATACATTTCACGAAAGTAAATTTCTGTGGTTATATATGAGGTATCAATTTTGAATGTGTAGCTAAATCAATTTTTTTAGAAAACACATATTTTAGTAAGCTTAAAAGCCAATACTTGCACTTTATTATTATTTTAAAGTTTGTTAAGCATTACTCTAGTGAACACTTCCCAAGTACTTTATGCAGCATTCTAGTTTAAAAAATAATTTTTCATATAAATACTGCTTTATTACTTTTTCACAAATCTACCTATAAAAAGCATAGTCATAAAATTAATGTTCCTAATTTCTCAGTCACTTTATAGTTTTTATTAATTAAATACTGTTTTTTATATATTAATGATCTTTAACTATATAATTTCTCCAGGTGACAGCAGAAATAAAAGTTCCCCTTTAATTATTTTGTTTAATGTTGTTTAACTTGTTTTTCCTGATATCTTTCATATTCTTCTTTCAAAAGTCCAACAGCCACAAAGAACTTAAAGGTTGTTATTTTTTTCATTTTTCTAATAGTAGGATGGATGGTCTAAAAATTTGAACTCCATTAGAAAATACGGCTTTTCTTTCTTTTCTTATAATAAAACTTAAGCAATAGATTATCAAATTATATGCTATTATTAAAATAATAGTAAGTTTCAAGGTTAGAATTAAACAGTTATGGATTTCCTTTTACAAAGCCTTATGCTAAACTTGTATGTAAAAAAAAATATGGATTATTAATAGCTCCTTTTCTAAAGATAATGTTTTTCTATATATAATTTAGATTTTTTATAAACATAGCCTCATTAATCTTTGCAATGTCTCCTAAGGTAATTGTGTATGCATGATTTCCATTTTATAGATTATATACTAACCTGAGGAAACTGAGTGTCATGGGATTCATTTTGTTTCTCATGCCACAGCTATGACCCACAAAGACTTCAAATTTATTACAGGCATAGAATTTATTTCATCACTCTTCTCTTTTATTCCCCTAAAGTCCAAAGAGTATGCAGTCTAGTATGATGAAAGAAAAAAAATTTCAAAGTCAGAAAGCCAGGCTTTGAAATATAGCTGTCCCATTTGGGCAAATTATTTAACCTCTCCAAATTTACCTCTGCCAAACACCTGCTCTCTCTACAACATGGTGTTGTTTGTGAGGCTTAAATGAAAGTAATATGTAAATGTATTTTGTAAACTGCAGGTCCTATATAAATGTTAGTTGTTATGTCATGCTTATATCCCCGCTTGACACTTTCTTTGAAGCAAAGATTAAATGTTATCAATGTTGATGTCCTTCAAACCACAGTGCAGATATATCAGATATGGTCAACAATCGTTTACTGAATACATTAATGAACGAATGCTAGTGAACATTTATTGTGTGCCAGGCCCTGTCCTAGACCTGGTATTAGTAAGTGGGATTTTAAAGTCTTATTATTAGGCAGGCCTGAAGTCACTAAATGCTTGAAAGAAGTAAGGGTACAAGCCTGTTTCCTCAAATAATTAAAAAATAGAAACCATCGTATGATCTGGTAATTTCACTTCTGGGTATATATATCGAGGAAACAAAAACAAGATATTAAAGAGATATATGAACTTGCATGTTCATTACAGCATTATTCACAATAGCCAAGATATAGAAACAAACTAAATGTCCATCAATGAATGGATGAATGGATGTATGTGATTATAAATCTGATATTATGTATATCAGATATATTTTATATATATCACATATGTATATAATATATATCTGATATTACATATATGTAATATCAGATTATGTGATTATAAATCTGATATGTATATCAGATATATTTTATACATATCACATATATATATATAATATATATAATGAGTATTATTCAGCCATGAGAAAGAAGGACATTCTGTCATTTGTGACAACATAGATTGACTTTAAGGAGGTTATGCTAAGTGAGACACATCAAAGAAAGACAAATACTGTATAATAACACATATGTGGAATTTGAAAAAACCAAACTTGTAAAGCCAGAATATAAAATAGTGGTTACCAGGAGCTGGGGGATAGGAGAGATGTCATTGAAGGGTATAAACTTGCAATGAGTAGTAAGTAATTCCTACAGATGTAATCCACAGTACAGTGAATATAGGCAATAATATTGTATTGTAATCATCAAACTTGCTAAACGACTAGATCTTAATTATTCTAACCACTAAAAAGAAATGATAAGTAAGTGATATACTAGAGGTGTTAATTATCACTATAATGGCAATCATATTATAAATATATAAATGTATCGAATCAACATGTCATATACTTTAAATTTACATGTTATATGTCACATATATTTCAATTAAAAATTTTTTAAATAACTTGAATATTGGCAAGTGTAATCCCAGAAAATAAACGGAAAATTAAATAACAAAATATCCAGTTTGTTCCAAGAAGTGAAACTGATTGGTGGTGGTCATTCACATTAATAAAATAGAGAAAAAATAATAATCAATAGGAAAAAATTAATAAAATTAAAAATAGCTCATGGTTAAAAATCAGCAAACTAGGAATATAGGGGAACTTTTTTCTTGATCTGGTAAGTGGTATCTACAAATATCCCACAACAAACATTTTAGTTAATGGTGAAATAGTAAAAGTTCTTCCATGATCAGGAATGAGACAATGTTGTCTGCTCTTATCCCTTTTATTGAAACAGTACTGAATGTCCTAGTCACAAGAGAAGTATAAATATAAAAGGTATAAGAATTTGACTTAAAACTGTCATTACAACAGACAATAATATCATTGTATATTTTAAAAATAAAAAGAATCTAAAGTCAAATTATTAGAATTATTAAGTGGATTTAGCAAAATTTTTGAATGGAGATTGGCCACAAAATCTGAAAATACACATAACAAATTATATATCGATATTACATTGCAAGACACAATAAATTTGGTGTCATTACATGATGTATTCAAGATGTCATCCCTCACTAACAATACATAGATCCCTAATGTTGTATAAGATTGTAATGAAAGCTTTAATGCATTTCTATCAGTCTCTACACTTAAATCTGGAATGTGTCACTTTATATGACTTCTGTATATCTTTTCACAGAAGAAACCTCTGTGTATCCTACTGTAAGTCCAGTGCCCATTTAGTAAGAACTCACCCTATCTACTGATTGAATGACTGAGTAAATGACTACAATGTTTTCCCAATCTCTAAACTCTTAAATCTATGCTACTATTCAAAATCACCTCTCATTGTAAGTTGGATGATTTTTATTTTTTGAGAGATAAAAGTATTAAATGTCTCTTTTAACAATGTTGTCTATCCAGTTTCCTTATCCAATCAAGTAAATCGAGCAATATATATTTTTGCATCCCCTTGTTAGTGATATTTAAAATAACTGTCCTAAGTAGACAGAGGCAATATAGTGCTAAACAAGATGCATAGATTTACTGTAAAACAGAGTGGCTTCCAATTCCAGCATTAATTAAGACACAAAAATTCTATGGCTGAAGGTGAGTTACTTTACCTTTCTAAACCTGTTTACACAGTTAAAAATGTGAAAATAATACCTATCTCTAAAGTCATTGTAAAAATTAAAATATGATTATACATGCTTGCTTCTTTTCATAACCCTTAGCACATGGTAAGTGTTTAATTATTATTATTGTTGTTATTGCAAATTGATGACAGCACAATCCCTGTATATACATCTCACTGGAAACTCCAGGGTATCTAAGAAGAGTTTATGCAGAGAAATTTTGTTAAAAGAGGAGTTTTAGAAGATTTGTTTTGAAACTATAGTTGTATAGTAAAAGCACTTTTTTATTTAGAGTAAGATTTTTATTTGACATGTCTTGAACATACTGGGTAATAAAGAATATGAGGAGTGTTGATACTCCTCCAATGACACTATGTAATTATCCTCCCAGGTGTGATGAATTTCCTACTCAAATAAGAGTTTAAAACAGAGAAAAAAAATATTGCCTTCTGAAATAAAAGTCATTAATTCTGAAGTAGAGTAAATTAAAAGGCAGCTGCTAAGTTCTACAAAGTTTTACCAAGAATATTGAAGCCATTTGTTAATTGCCACAGTTTCATTACTGTACAATATTTAGAATATGTTTGGCTTCATTAGGCAATATGTTGGGCTTCATTGGCATCACTCTATAGCACAGGTGTTAACAAAACGGAAAATAAATTTGGTGAAACACTGCACATTACAACTCAGGTAACTAAAAAAACTATTTTAATTTTTAATACAAAATATAAAGTTAGGTTTGTATACGATTCAAAATAATCTCAAAATTAGTTGTTCAAAGGCAATACCCAGGATTGGCAGAGAACTGAGTAATGTGTATTGCTGAGATCATCTTAAAGTTAGAGGGAATATGTGGCCATTCTCTCCCAAGATTCACTGGCTCTGTCTTTGCATAATGAAATCACAAAGTCAGAATATAATTGGAATCTCAAAGAAATATAAGTAAATATATTTATGAAACAAACGTTTGTGTTGTTTCTGGCACTGTTTGAGATAGAACAATATAAAACCTGAGAGCCCTTCTGAAGTTTACATTCAGTCACCAAAACATGAAATGTCAAAGATTTCTAATCTAGTGTTTGTGAAGTTGAGTGGGACAGCCTTTATTCAATACTTTAGCTTTGTTCAGATATAAAATATATGCGATCAGAAAAACTGAATGAAAGATATTATTTTATAAGAACTCTCTTGATTCCTGGATTTTTAACTAGTAGTATTTTTTTTTTTTTTAGAATCTTCCAATTATAAGATATAAAAAAAGAATTTAGAGGTTAGGAGTATTATCATATTGAAGAGAATATAATTCCCAAAGATTACAGATGCTAACATAATAATAGGAATTTTGAGCTCACTCTATACGGTTGTTTAGAAAATGTGGGCTGCTAACAGTCAGAATTGGGGTATAAAAGCCTGAAAAAATGGTATTTTTGTTTGTTTGTTTGCTTGCTTGCTTATTAAAAACAGAGAGCTACAAATTGAGGTTGATAGAATCTATCCTCCAAATACTAACTGCAACTTGGTTTTAAGAATTCAGAATCTGAATTTTGACAAAGAGTTTCTGAAACTCCAAGTGATCCTAGTGCTCTCTGTCTCACAATGTTAAATGGCAAAAATCAACCATGGGACTCAGGGTAGCAACTGATTGTGTGATTTGATCCACAAGGGCTCATAAGTGCTTAACATTATGCTAATTGCTGTAAATACACAAGCGAAGTTTAAGACATATTAACTCTCAAAGAGTTTAAGAGTGTATTTGGAAAGTCATATGAAATAAATACTTTAAGAGAACAACGTAACACCTTGAATAATTAAGGGCTTACTGGAAGAATTACAGGGGAGGAGAAAGTTAATAGATATTTTCCTAATTAGAAAAGTGCTCTAAGAGGAGATGAACATGGACTGGCCTGTTGGTCTGGGTGGCATTTGTGTGGTCAAAAAAAAAAAAAAATTTGGTGAGAACACTATAGACAAGAGTGGCAGGATGAATGAAGACACATAGTGAGAAGGAATAACTGTGTAGTTGCTGAGTGTGCAGACATTACCAAAGTATAAGCTGAGAATCCTCACCCCATGATGAATCATAATTTCTGTAACGTAATTATAGTCAGCATATAGTTGTCTTTAAGGTTTAGATTTTTGTGTTGTTTTTCATTTAAGGAAATAAATGTAGAAACACATGTGAAAAAAATAAAATACATTGTCTAAGCACATTCTTCAATATTGATTGATTCTTTGAGTGGTTGTATTTTGACAAGAGTCTCATAATACAAGCATAAAATTATATATGTAAAATAGGAGTGTATGGGTTGAGACATAGCTTTTATGACACAGAGCTCAAACTCAGGTTCTTTAACCTCCAAAGTATAGTCTCTTTTCAGGGAGAATATGAGATTTTGTACAAATGATGGTGGACAAATTTTTCTCTATTTCTAAGGTGAGAGAGAGAGAGAGAGAGAGAGAGGGCGGGGGCGGGGGGCGGAGAGAAAAAGAGAACTGAAATTGCAGGCAAAGGATTTTAGAAAATGTATCTTGCCTATCAGAATTTTAACACAGGAGAGAGGATTACTAAGGTAAATAAGGAACTCTTAAATTTTTAAGAAAATGTTATTAAGCCCCTTTCCAAAGCACTGACTGACTAGAAACAAGGAGTGACAGCAGTGGTTGAAGTGAATTCCTTATGAACTCAACCCTTTCCAAAGGAAATCTATGGGTGTTAAAAAGATTTCCCTGTCCAATACTACAACATAGCTTTCTTGAATGTTAAAATCAGCTAAAATACAGTGCATAGTAAGTTACACTAAATTAAAACAGCTTCGATTCCACAGTATAGGGATTAACATCACAATTACTTTAATAGTAACAAAGACAAGAAAGAAATATCACTGATGAGAGGCCTCTAAATCATTCAGCTTATCACTTCATAGAGTTGTCAGACACCGAGCGAGCACATTTTGTTTCACTTATTACTGAACTAAAATTTAAAACGGTCTGGGAGAAAAATCAGTTCCCCCAGTGGTCAACAGTTTAAAAGGGCCTTTACTAGTAACTAGATAGGTACGTATTTAATAAACTCAGCCTTAGAGTGTATTGCTCTGCTATTAAATTTTTCTCTTGTCTTGATCAGAATTAAAATTAAAAAAATAAATGTGTTGAGCTCAATATTTCTGCTGGAGGCTTCCCTTATTATGATATTCTACCACCACGCCCCAAGTGTTGCCTATTATTTAAAGTTAGTAACATTCATTATTTATCACCCTATATCTATATTGTTCAACTTCTTTAGCAAGTACTATGATTATTCAAAAATTATGCTATATTGATTCAAATATTTGGATACCTTATTGGCCTCCTAAGCTGATTTTGAACTGATTGGCCGCAAGCAAATAGATATTATAAAATAATCTCAAACAAGAAATCACTAAGAGAAAATCTGTAATTTATTCCACCTTGCTACAATCACAATACTTAGATCTTTAAGCACATCAGAACCTGCATGCAGACCGCATGCTTTGTCAAGCTTTACTGAAGCTTGCAGAGCACGGTGGGATCTAAGCCATATCAGAGTCTCCACAGTCCATTTCCTGATGCCACTTCAGTGTACTGTCAGGATGCCACATTGTAAACATCAGACACATCCAGAAAGTGGTCTCTGCTCCAGCATCATATAGTCCTGAACAGTATACTAGCACTCTGCTCAGTTATACTCCATTATCTTGAGCTTCATTTGCTTCGACTTATTTCTTCTCAAAGCTATGGCTGATGTCTTGTTATATAAAACCGACAGTATTGGGGGGTATTCCTCCTGAATTATAGAAATGAAAGTGTAAATAATTGTGTATTCAATTTTCCATTACTTTCAAAATCTTCCATCTGAATTTATGTTTACCTCATAGTTAGATTCCATGGGAAAAAAAGGGGGGGGGGGGAGGTAGATAATTCCTGGAGCTACAACATGCAAAGTTACCTTGAGAAGTTAGGAGACAACTCTACACAAGAATGCTGTATTTAACGATTCACACTGTAAAAGCCTTAGAAGATTCTAAGCTAAGATCACAGCATCCTCTCAATAAGGTACTTCAAAATTATTGAACACCTAAATATTATAACTTTATAACACCTTAAAACAAGAAAAAGGTGTTAAAATTATCAGCAGTGACCATCTCAAGCATCTATTGCTTCCCTCCCATAGACCTCAGCCATTTCTGAGGGCTATTTTCAAACTGTCCTGGAATCTCATAATTTCTCAATACGTTTAGTTTCTAGAATATCATCACCAGCACTAAATGGGATTTCTCACTTTAATAGATATAATTTCAGCTAGTTCTCTTCAGTCCCAGTTCTCATGGAAATGCCTAAGATTTAATGAGCAGCTGATCTCTTTTTCATATATTTAAACTTGATATTAGCCTTTCTTCTGTCTTCTTTCCTATTGGATATGGTAAATGTCCAGATTGAGAGCATGGGCTAGCAGATCTTTTTCATATCTGTCCTTTTCCTTTTACACCATGTCCTTGCCGGCTGTCCTCTTCTCAAATTTTGTTTTCCTCTGAATGGGCTATTGCACTGATGGCTTTTGGCAGCTGCCGAGTGCTAAACCTGCATATAAAATCCATCTGTGGGGCCAGAGCCACAAAACAGGACCTACTTGAAATGATTTTTTCAGCTTTCTGGTTACTGTCATATTAGCGTTTTAGTGCAATGGGCAAGGACAATAATTCATTTTACTTTATGAGAAATCTGTATTTTCAAGGGCCACTGCTTGGTTAAATTCTTTCCAGATCATCCTCTTGAATTTATGCAGCACATATAGTAACTCAAGGTTCTCTTCTTACTCTAAATATTGTAGAGGAGAGGCCAAGCCAGAGTTTTCTGCATCAAATTTTGCATTAATGTATAAAAAGTTAATCAGATGTTATGGCACACATTATTTTCCCATATAGGGGAATTATTACCAGAAGCCATTTCCCACTATCTTCCTCTTGTATATTTTCTACTTCATCTCATGAATAAATGCCCTATTTCATTTTAGTTAAGACTATAGATTTTGGTGTCAACACTACCTAGATTCACTTCCCAGCTCTCTGAAGGAAAGAAGGAATGTCCTTGGGCCACTTTCGTAGTATTTAAACCACAGTATATTTATATGTAAAATATAATGATAGTTCCCACCTTAGAGGAATAAGATGGAGATTTAAAAATAAATTAATAATGCATATAATGCAGTTAGCACAATACCTGACACATAGGAAAGCTCTCAAAATATGTCATTACATATTAATTATAATTGCCACATTTTGTCTACTAGTATAAGGAGACTGTGCTTGAGAAACTCATCCCACTGCAATTACCTGCTCCTCTGAACAACATAAGTTAAAAATGTATGGCATTTCCAGAATAGTTAAAGCAACTTAAATAGTGTTTGAGAACACAATGAGAACAGAAAATTTTTGAAAATACAATTCCTCAAAAAGCATTCCTGTTACCCTTATCTTTACTGTTTATGCCAAACACAGAGGCATAAAACAACCAATTAATTATGCTTACGAAATCAGTAGGTCAGATATCTGGAGAGGTACAGTAGGATTACTGTGCTTTACAATGATTGGGGACTCAGTTGGAAAGATTCAAATGATGGGAGGCTATAACAGTTGTCTGGAGGTATCGCTTCCAAGATGTCTTTTTCATTTATTAGTGTAGCTCAGTTGGGATTGTTGACCAGAGCACTGAAACACAGCCTCTCCATGTACTTTGGACTGGTGAGTGGCTGGGTGCTGTTGGAGAGTTTCTGAAACAGAACCTCCATGAAGCAAGTGTTTCGAGACAACTAAGTGGAAGCTGCATGACCTTTTCTGACCTAGACTTGAAGTCAAATAGCGATCTCTTAGCTGTACTCTCTTGGGTCAAAGTAGTCACAATCCTGTCAGATTCAAGGGAAGGAGACACAGACTTCATCTTTCTTTGCAAAAAGAGTTAAAGAATTTTGAGGTCCTATTTTAAAATACCACAATTTTTTGCATAAACTATCCTCACTTTGATCATTCTTTCTTTCTACAGTTCCCTCTCCCTTAATTATTCAGATTTACTTAGTATTCATTGTACATTGTTTTGTAGTTATTCCGAAAATGAGTAAACTTGTGCTATTGAGAATATTATAAACTGAAGAATATGAAAATCATATCTTCTCTTCATTTGTGTCTTCAAATAATTTTCAGCATAAAACTCTTCTTGCACTTTGCTGATTCATTCAATAAGCTTAAATATTTAGCAGTATCTTAAAACAAAAGTGCATATGCACTGGCATCAATGGTTAACAACTTTACAATAGACTACCAGCTTCAGAAATTAGGAGATGCATGATAGATACCAATGTACATTTCAAGACAGCCCGACTAAATCAAGATTTCCCCTAAAAAGATTAAAAATGGGAAAATAATAATTATTTTTTTAATATTTAACAAGCCAGTCATCCCTAATTCATAAAGGAACTATAATGTTCATTAGTTTTGGAATCAGAAAATGTCTGTTTGTTCCTATCAGATGCCTAAAATGAATGCAGACCCCAAATACTAGAAGGTTGGAATGTATCATCCATCTTGAGAGGAAATATTTCCCCTGTATTTAAGACTCTTATACTTGATTTGTGGTATTAAAGCATCATTGAATTGTCTTTGTATTTTTTTAAACAATCTGTCATGCTAGAGTTGGAGCAGGCAATATTTTATTAAAGTAGTTAATGTTTTTATCTTTCATTCAAAAATTATCTCTTGAACACTCATTTCCTACAATCTCATATGCTATGAATACAAAGATTCATAGGACACAATTCTTATCCACATAAAGATAACCTTCTACTTGCAAAGATAAATAAGCCTATAGTAAATACTGGATGTGGTAAGTGTTCTGAGGACTGTTCAAGGTTGTATTCATGCCTTGGACATTAAAAGATAAACAAGTCAATTGTAGGAGACACTGTGATGTGTTGTCCAGGTTTTCCTTCGGCACTGAAGGAATTATTCCATCAGCTATAGGGAGCGTTGTTGTCAGACAGCACTCAACTGTCAAGCTTTTTTAGGAATTACCTCTACTGAGAGTCACCTTGCCTGAGGCCACGGCCCCTTCTCAGGGCAGCCCATATTCAATGACTGGTCCAATTCTAAAAAGCCGTGCCAGCTTTAGAGAGCCCCTTGAAGTCAACAAAGGTCTTTTTTAGAGATCTCTCTCTACTCAATTGTACCCCTTCCCTTTGTTGATTTGTTGATCCCAAGAACACTACTTAATAAACTTTTGTGTGCTAATCTTTATCTCTGAATCCGCTTCCCAGGAAACCCAACATGCAACAGTCATTAAATGAAAAAGAGGATCTTGCTAACCTAACAAGAGCTATTATAGCAGCCATTTTTAAACCATCCTACACATCACTGCCATATTAATCTTCATGAGTCACAGAACTGATGCTCTGAAAAAATTTGTTTCCCTTACCTAATGAATAAACTTTAAATTATGCAATGTAGCATTTAAAATTCTTCATTATCTGACTCTGACCTTACATCTGTATTTCCCATTCTTCTCATTTATTTAATATTCAGCTAAACAAACTAAACTACTGTCAACTATTGAATCTCATCCCACCTCTCTGCATTTGTTCATTTGCCCTGACATGGCCACATGGCCAAATTCTTCCTGTACTTTATGACTCAACTCAGAGGACCTCCATCCATCAAAATTTACTGATCTTTTCTTTCCCCACCACCAAGCTAAAGGGAACTGCTCTCTCTTCTCAATATGTATTGCATTCTATGTGGTTTGTTTTTTTTTTTTTTGGTAACTTTCTATTTATTAGTTCATATTGTAATTATTTTAAAACATGCACTTCTTTTTCTATATCCTAAATGGTACACAGTGAATATCACAAAGAAATAAAGAAGAAAGAGAAGGTCAGAGGGAGAGAAACTAGAGGGGGGAAGGGTAGAGAGGTTGAGGGAAGCAGAGAGAATAAAGATAGAGAAAGAAAGCTCAGAAGATGAACAGCAGAAAAGAAGGGTACCACTTTGTCTTTCAAAGGGGCAGATTGAAAAAAATTCAGGATAATCTAGTTTTTAAGAAATAAAAAAGTCAGTAACATTTTACAGCAGTTCTACTGGAGTTAAATAATAAAGATCATCATCACTTTGTACTTTGGCCAAAGTAGTAATGAAATGGCAAGCTTTAGAAGTGAACTTTGAAATACGTTCCTATTAATTAATATACTTTTGTCCTTGAAGCTGAGATTCTACTCAATAAACCATTTTACTTCCTCTTGAGCTATTTCAAGCACTATTACAGAGCTCTGTGCTGCTCATTAAGGAATTTAGAAAGAAGAGCAAAGGACTTAAAAAAAAAATTACTTTATATGCTCTAAGGAATCAGCTGAAGATGTTCTCCAGACCAGACAAACCACACCTTCCCTATGAATGCCCCATACTCTGGTTACCCAGCACTTCAATCTTTATAATATCTGAATTCTTCCAGGAGCAACATTCAGAAAGGCAAATGGAATTTTTAATTTCAAATATTGTCACAGTTTTAATTTAGAGAGAATTTATTAGAAATCAGCACAATGTCAGTTTGGGTGTCAATGGATCTTTGAATTTTCTAGTCATATCCCAAAGCAAAGCAGAGACCCAATAGTTACCCCTACACAGGTACAGAATCTCTGGCCTGAGGCTGCTCTCACCGTGCCTCATCAGAATTTTTAGACGGAGACCGAAGCTCTCCATGTCAACAGTATTGTACTCTTGCCAGGTATAACTCTGTTGCTGTAAGTATCTCAGACAGAGTCATTCACAATTACTTCACACTGTTTACAAAGTTAAAAAAGAATACATCTGGCAAGTGGCCACCAAGATCATGATAACACCATGGAATATTCCTTTCATCTGAAGTGTTCTTCTGCCCACTCTTAATTTCATTTGGTTTCAATCATATTTCTTTCAGAACTGAAGTCTGATCAGCCCCAATAATTGATGATGCTGAAAGCATCAAAATCCCGAGCAGTGGTTTTTACATTTGCTTTCTCATGTCTGACATTATCCAGGCTATTGGTCATTCCAAATGACTGGACTATATCAAGTGGCTTCAGCAACTTTCTATTTGGAGGCAGCCTAGTTAGCCATTACCCTTCATCATTCCTACCTGTACCCTAGTGAAGTGTAAAAAGTTCTGCACTGCCCACCGCTGTGGTGTAGTTGATACTTCTTACTCCAACTTAGCACTCCGGGTTACCAAAGGTCACATTTTTATGCCGTCTCTAGCTCTTGTCATCTTTGCTTGCCTAGAGACTGGAGTGGAATATAAATAATATGGGATCGGTAGCCAGAAAATTCAAATTTGAGAAGTAGTTCTATCATTTGCTGACCATATCATCTTTTAAAAAGCTGCAATATCTCTGCCTCCATTTCCTAATCTATAAAATGGGAGGACAGAACGTTAAAGTCATGAATCCTTCATCTCTGTGTGGAAAAGTAAATAAGATAATGGACATGAAATAGCTTTTCAAATAATTTTTAAAAATCTGTACAAACTTTCACACCCAGTAACTAAATACTGTGAATTTACAAGCTATGTTTCTGAGTCAGCATACCTAAGCTCAGTAAATTACCAGGGTCAATTATAAAGGAAAAAGTTATACTCTCTTTTCTATTTCAGGATATTATTATTATTTTTTCTTTTTCCTGTGGGAGACTTGCCAAGCCCAAACAGATGGTGTTTGTTAAGAAAGAAAAGGTAATTTAATAAAGGCAACCTCATGTCGTTTATAACCCATTTTAAAAGCACAAAGCATAAACCATTTTATTCCCATCCACTGGCATCAGATCACTGCTTCACCAAAAAGGTCAATTCAGAAGTACTTGTAATTTCATAGTCTCTTCTCAAAAATACTCTGACTGTAGTCAATAAGGCTCTTTTAAATAGAGAAAAAGTTAAGCAAAGAAAAGTTTCTGATTCTATTCTGATGCTTAAAATGGAGTGGTTGACTTGACATCAAGGACTAAATGTATTTCAAACAGAAAGTGAAACTTCAGAGAAATCTTGTGTTACAAAACTTCCCAAATCTCACATCTTCTCAATACTCTCTAACCAAGCAATGATGTTTCTTCCACTTCTCTTTGGCATATTGTGTCCCATCAAGTGGGAACAGGAGCACTGTTTGGCTTGAATGTCTGTGGTTCTCAGTCAGTAGTTGTATCACCCCTCAGTCTAAAGTTTTGTCGCCAATGAAAATGATGACTTCCCAAATCTAGCTTGGAAAATAATGCCTCAAGGTGACAGCGAGAGCTGGTCAAGCTCTGTAGACACATACGTAAGGAGGGGATCATTGAAGCCAAGGGACTTAATAAGCACCCAACTGTCTGCAAACAAATCTTCTGACTTTTCTTCCACAGAACAATGTAACAACTGCAAAGTGTCCTTGATAGAGCAGACCTCAACCGACAAAAACTCTTAGGATACAACTTTGTTGTTATTGTTGCTATTAATATAGGGGCTATTTCTTCTTCAAATCTTTTTGAGAAAGGTACATTTTAGAGAAGATCTGATTGATTTCAACGTATGGGGATTTGAGTTTTTACCTTGCCTAAGACTCACTTCTCAGCAAAATGTGACTAAAACTAATCTGCATAAAGATATTTGAATGCAACAATCATGAGATTAGGCTCTGAAATCAATTTCTTCTCTTTCTCCTTCCCTCCTCCTTTCTTCTCTTTTGTGTGTGCACTTGAGTGTATGTGTGTATGTGTGTGTATGTGTGTGTATATACACACATCTCATATATATGAATTGTATGTTTAATTCACATATGTATTAAACATGTATGTTTGTGTATATGTAATATATGTATAACTTTACATCCCAAAAAGTCTTCTTTGAAAGCATTAACATTTCACCGTTATGGACTTGATGTTATCATTGCAAAAACCGAATATGTAATAGCCATAGCCAATGTTACCATGAACAGAGATGACTTTAAGGAAGAGGAGACCAAAAAAAAAAAAGCTATACTGTAAAATATTTATTAATCCCAGAACCTCACTTAATGACTTGTAATTTGTATGTCGCTTTGCGGTCCTAAAGCCTCAATCTTTTTTTGTTTTAAAAAGTAAATCTAAATAACCCTTTTATAATTTGTTAAAGTACACGATGAGTAATGTTAGCATGAATTCAAAAAAACAAAACACTAGAAAGATATGTGGAGCTGTCAGTAATTCATCAGGGCCAGCCTATTTTAGCACCTAATAATTTTTTCTGTGTGCCTTCTTTAGAAGAGAACAAATCAGAACGCCAATGCAGTAAATTCTCACAGGGGAAACCATAATTCTATTGATGTGCTTCAAGATGGCTTTTTGTTTTCAATTCTGCAAAAGCAGATCAATAAAACTAATGCAGGTTCTCTACTAAGATTTTTCTTCTACATTCAGTTAGGAGACTCGATAACACTAGTTTAACTGACTCAGTGCTGGCAAGCATAACAAAGCAAGCTTTTGCAGACAAGTGGAATATAAGAGGTAAAAAAACACACACAAAAACTAAAACTAAAAAACAAAATATAATTCTGGGGGTTTTCATTTATCAATTAAACATGTGAACCTGTGAGTTAAGCTACCAAGGTTTCAATCCTAATTTTATTGAGTAGCTGTGTGACTTCAGCAAGAGATTTGACCATTCCACACCTCACTTCCTTCAAATATTAAATAAAGATATTAAGAGATAAGATAATTAAATAAGATTATTCATGTAAAAAAAATCTTAGAAGTTCTAGCAAAACCTAAGTGTTCAATAAATGTTAACTTATCATTGCTACTATAGTGTGACTCTAATACTCTTGTTTTTTGAACATAGGTACACTTCCTCAATCATTCAAAACTGATTAGAAAAAAATGTCATCCAAGGAAACAAGAATCAATGCATTTAAATGTAGATTTGAACAGAGTCTGGGATAGAGGAGTAGAAGCAGACCATGAGGGAAGAGAAGAAGTTTGGAAAGAACGACACTTTTAACATTTGTTGTTCTTTTTGTTTGCTATACTCCAAAGAGCTCATGGAAGAAGAAAATATAACAGATGCTAACCAGGTTGAAAAGCCTAAGGGGACTGTTGCAGCAGTCATAGCTTTCAGCTGCTAATATTGTCTTCTAATGCTCGTTTAAGTTAGACTTTGTCTCCAAAACAATCCTTATTTCTACTCTCAAACAGGATATGTACTAGTCCTTAGTATCCACTCTATTGAAATTATAAGCTCATTTCTATATGTTTTTTCCATATACTCTCTGGAATGGCCCAACCCCCTCCTCTCTGACAATACTTAGATCCCAGCTCTGAGGCCTTCGCTTACTAGCTGCTGTAGGGCCTAGAGCAAATAACTTAACCTCTGTCTATACCTGAAACTTCACAATTTCTGCATATATCCTCATCTGTAAAGTCAGGCAATATTATCTCCTTCAATGCATTGTGGGAGGATTCAAAAAGATAATGCATGTAAAGTGCTTAGCATATGAAAAATGAATAATGAAAGGTAATTGCTAATACTATAATTTACTATTTTGATTTTAACTTTATTTTGCATCATTACTGCTGATATGTCAGACTCTTGTTGGACAGTTTCTTTTTTCTGTAAAGTCTATACTGAGGTATTTTAATTTTCAATGAATATTCATATTCTAAAATCTCACATTCTATACTAGACATTCAAGCTCTTGAAGCTTTTCAAGATAATAAATTGTTATCACATAGGTATATCTGTGCATGTAGCATTTGTCCGCTGGGAGTTTTCATTCTTCTTATATATTCTTGCACATATAAAATATGCTCATATTAAAATCATCTTTTTATAACATAGAAAGTAGTGGACTATACAGCTGCATAGTAATGTGTGAAATTTCTAATTAAGTATGTTGGTGGAAGGAAAGTGTTGGAGGGAATTAGGCTGACTAGTACCCTCAAAATTATAATAAAATGGAAGTACAAATGGTTTCATCAACATAGTTAAACGTAAAAATACCAATAGTGCATAATGTATGATCTCCAGATATCTAACAAAGAATCTGTCAACTTCACACAAGATAAACATGGCTCAAAAGCCAGTATGCTATAAAAACTATATTTACATTAAGTTACATTTTTTCCTGAAATTGATTTTGAGAGATGTATTAAAGGGAGAAATGAAATTACTTTAACTTTTGTTAATTTAAAAAATATTTGTCCATAACTTAGAATATTTTCCTCAGCAATTCATATCCTAAGGCTTATATTTAATACATTCAGACAAAGCTTCCACTTAAAACTTGATAATAGCTTCCAGATGAGTAGTTCATTGTGCAACTGGGAAGAAGAAATTGATAGTGGGGAAAAATTACTAATAACAAAACTTTTCAAGTTTAATAGACCTTTTTCCAGAGAAATTTTCAGGTAACTGAAAAACTGAGAAGTAAGTACAGAGTTCCCACCTACGCCCTCCACCTACACACATACACAGTTTTCCCTTATTGACATTTTGCATTTGTGTGATACAGTTGTTGATATTGATATATTATTATTAATTAAAGTCCATATTTACATTAGGGTTCATTCTTTATGTATATTCTATAGGTTTATGACAGATGTATAATGACATATATCCACTATTGTAGTATCATACACAGTGGTTAAACTGCTCTAAAAATTCCCTGTGCCCCACCTTTTCATTTCTCCCTCCCTCCCCATAAACTCCTGGCAACCACTGATCTTTATACTATCTACATAATTTAGTTTTTTCCAGAATATTATATAGTTAGAATTATATGGTATGTAGCCTTTTCTAAAACAAAATCAAAAAAATTTTCACTTAGCAATATGCATTTAAAGTATTTCCATATCTTTTCGTGGCTTGATAGATCATTTCTTTTTATTGCTAAAGAATATTTCATTGTATGAACGTAACAGTTTGTCCATTCAAATACTGAATGCTTCCAAAAATTGTCAATTATTAATAAAGCTGCTATATACATCAATAATAATAATTACATATTAACTTTGGTTCTTAACAGTTTTCAAGTGACTATAACATGTCTTTCTTAAAAGGAATTTATGATTGGGCAAAAGAGTGAACAAAGTTAAGCTGATCAAGTCCTTTCAATTCTGTGATCCTTTTTTTTTTTCTGCCTTTGTGTTTTAGGTAGAATAGGGCAACCTTATGATGTGTTTATTACCATTATGTATCAAATGAGCAAAGAAAGGTCCCAAGAGCTATAATTAGGTCTTCACATTTTCTTTCCAGTGCTCATTCATCTATACAACTAGCAAAAGATTTGTTTTCCTTAAATCGATTAAAAAAAAAAAAAAAGACAGGATAACAACAATAAGGTCTATCATTTTGTATTGTTCATAGTTTTTCTTTGTTCATTGCTTGTTTTAGCCTACAGGTTTTTCTCCAGTAGTCAGAAGCAAGGTCAGAGTTACCCAAAAGACCACCACCCTTTTTTGTAACTGCACAAAATTTTGCTTTACACTTACAGTGACTTCCTAAATAAAACGAATGCTATGTTCTATCAATACATGTTAAAATCTCAACCCAAGTACCCAATCTATGTCAAAAACCAATATAGAAAACAAGATAGTTGTTGTTGTCAGTAACATAGATATTAAAATTATAATGTCAAATCTCAGATCAGTACTACAATTAAAAGTTTTGCCCAACGTACATATTTTTTTTTCTGTATAACATTGGCCTTCAAACTCTGAGGCAATTTCTTTTTCTATTTCTTTTTTATTTTCATTTTTCAATAGATGATATCAAACTATCTCATTACTGAGCAAAATCTTCTTGAGACCTTGAATTTTCACATTGGTTTCACATTTGTCACAAAAGGTGTTTTTCTGGTAAGTAAGATATTTTGGCTTAAATTTCTTATATGTGATAGATAATATCTCAGCAAGATGTGAATGCATTTTAAATCATCTTTGAGATGTAGAACAACTGTGTCCATTTCAACATTCAGAATGTTTCATCTCATATTTCAGGTTAGGAATTTAACATTGTCCCTTGAATTTGTATTTGTAGCTCAACTTAGAATTTTCTATCTAACATAATTTCCTTAGGATTTAGTTCTCGATTTATCCATGATGTATAGGTATGTGCTCTCCCAAGAACAATTCTAAATCTTTCTGTGATTGTGTATAATACTTTTATTATTTCTATGCATGTATATGTATGTGTGTGTGCGTGTCTGTGTCTGCATGACTTTCAAGGGATGACTTGTAAGGAATGTAGGAATTTAAAATATATTCAAGTATTTAATATCCAAGCAACAAATACGATTTCTGTTCTCATCTTATAAAATTCCAAATCCTAAAACATACATAATACAATGTTTATAAAGCCCATTTTCTTTCAAACACAATAAACTAAATGACTTCTTAAAGTTTGATTAACGCATGATATAAATACAGAAGAGGCATATATAAGAGTATATTTTAATGGATTTTCACAAACAAATAATCTATGTAACCATCACACCAAAAATACTCTTCCTGTTCTCTTCTAAGACTTGTGAAGCTCGTACCACCTATGATTATGACAAGTTGTGTTCTGTAAGTGCAAATAGTAAATGCAGAACACGGTGTTGATCAGAGAATCTATTTAAAAACCCAGAAAATTGTTGGCACATTCTTTCAGAGCACAAGATCTTGCCTGATTACATATGCAACATTATGCCTCATTGGACACAGACTCTTATGAGAGAAGGATAATAATACTTTGGAACTGAAAACTGGAGTTTGTTTTG
>NW_006431925.1:1928579-1971454 GCF_000325575.1 Pteropus alecto | reverse complement strand
ACCTCAGTTTCTGTATTACTGTAATGAGTATGATAATGTATTACCTCAGATTTTTATGAAGTTCAGAAGCAAAAACACAATGAAAGTGCTTTATATATTTTAAAGGACCCTGTAAACACACCATTATTTTTGTTTATAAAATATGGGATTTCCTCCACTTCTGTCAATGCTGTAACTCTTAGATGGTCAACCATGGCTTCAAGACATCTCTAAGTGTTACAGAACACATTTTTCCATACTATATAAGACTATACTTGTATAGTCTTGATGTAAAATGAAATTGCCATAATATTGACAGAATCAATAACAGATTTCTTAACTATGCATCCACTATAATATTACAAAATTGTTTCAGAAGCAAAAGTTCTGCTGCTTAAAAAACACTTACTACTTGTTTCCTACATAAAATGTTTTCGATAGTAATCACACATTTTCCAAAACAAACAATACATAGAGAGTTTAAAATATTATTATTTAAATTTACTGCAGAGTCATTGATCCCTCACTACCTAAAGATTTCTTTATAAATTTAAATAAGCACCTGTTTCTAAAGCCCCTTTTATTCTAGTATTATTTTTGCATCAATGATTCTTTCATGTAAAAAAACTAAATTCACTTCATCACTTCACAGGATTTTATTCTATTGTATTCAGTACATAGGCTTTCATGGATGAAGAATGTGCTAAAATTACTATCCATATTGTTTGTTAAACACAGAGAATGAAAAAATTCTGTTTTGTGGAAGAGGAAGTAAAATAATAACACTATTTTCTATGTTTAAGCTGAAAATACAATATCCTATTAGAAGATAAACATAATAGAAAAGATAAAAATTAAAAATAATATTGGCTGGTTTAATTTAAGCTTCTAAAAATGTAACCACATACCATCCATCATCCAGTGCTTACTACATGCTCAGAGAAGCTCCAATTATTATGTAGGAACTATATAAATAAAGACATTGTTCCTGGTGATTTAAATTAGTTATTGCACTATAAACTCAGCATTGAAGGTCCAGGGTCTGAGTCCTGGATTTTTTTGCTTCTAGATCCACAGCCCCTAATACATCTCTGCCTTCCTTTCTGAGTCCAAATATATCTATTCCTGCCCACATTACTAGTTTGAATTCAAGCTCTTCTGGGGCTAAAACTTGCTAGGGTTTAGAGCCTAGATATTAACCTGTCCCTTGCCAGCTTCCAATTCTTAGAGTCTCAACTATCTCCTCCAGACTTTTTAGATGAATATTGTCCCTTCTGCTCTTTTTCTGATTTCACAGGCCTGATAGCAACTAGAAATTCCCATTCTTAGGGCCGAGCCATCAAATCTAGTCCTCTTGGATGTTAACACTAACTTCAATCAAATTTATCTTTAACAACATGATTTGGAGACCTATATTTCTCTAAAATTGGGTACTATGTGTGCAATGTGTGAAGGAAACTGGAATACTCTTATAGACTTAGGAATTCTATATAGCTTAGTTCATATTCCAGAAAGAAGTAAAGAATATGACATTAAAGACAGAGGATAATGTGAACAGTACTGAAGCACATACTGTATGTCTAAGTCTTGCCATGGTCTTCAGGATTTTGAGTCAGATGGAAAACCTTTGAAAAGCATCATGATTTGAAATGGAGGCACCATCAACCCTTCAGCACTTTGTAAACTATGGCAATTCTAAAGAGTTTTGATCATTTAGACAAATTTGTTAAGAGGGATAGAAAAAAATTAAAGATTTTTCACATGTTGCTTATTCATGGCCATCAAGGGAATAGTTCAAGGGTCAAAAAAAGCTATCCATACAATAGTAGCAAGTAAGAAAAAGTAATATGTAATTTAGTACTTATTGCCAACACTTTAAATACAATAAAGTTGGAAGAATTTAGTCCATAAGGGACTGATACCTGATTCTGAAAAAGAATTAAGAAGAGAATGGAGGACTTGCATGAAACAATAGATTCATCTGATTAGATGTATCATGGCAGGAATCAGTGCCCAGGCAGGGAAAAATCAGTCTAAATATTTCAGCATTGTGCTGAAGAGTAGTAGGAAATTCAATTAACCTAGGGGAAGTAAGCCAAATTAAAGACTACTTTGAAAGTGAGGAAAGGATGAGAATAGATGTAGTCAAAGTATGAAAACATTGATAGATTTGGAGCAAGGGGAAGTTGTATGTCTTCACATTATAACTACTTTATTTTTTTTCTCTGTTAAATTAATCGATGAGTGTACTCTAAGTCAGTCCAGTTTATATTAAATTGCAATTGACTGTATCATAGAGTTCTTTGGGAGTAGTTTAGGAGGAAATTTAGAAGGGACTGTCAAGCAGATGAAGACTAAATCCTCCACTGCTTTAATCTGGTTTATATATTGTGATTCTGTTTTATATTTGTTTGAAACATAGCTTCAGCAAGTTAGAATATTATAAACTACAGTTATAGATAGGAGAATCCTAAAAGCTAGATATGGAAATGGACTTTCAAGGCAAAAAAAAATTCAAATTGATGGTTACCTGCTTCAAAAATGCCTAGAATAAATTTGGAGCTCAATAACTCTTTTCAAATTTTTGCATGAGAGATAGGAAATCTGAAACCCCCAAACCAAAGATGATTTGCCTAAAAGCTCACAGTACTTTGAATAGAAAGAAAACTAACCTATAGGTCACTTGACTTTGGAAATTATTTTTATTTTTTAACTTTGACCCTGAATTTTCACTTTTGATATCATGTTGCAGTATCATTGCTTGAGATAAAAAATACATTTTACTAAATCCTTTGGCTAATCCCAGAATAATGGGGGATAAAACACCAAACCTGGAATCAAATAATTAACTATATTAATCATAATCTCAAAACCAATCTTTTTAAACAACAGATATATTTATTTTGTACTAAATATTTATGGTCGTTCTCCCTTGTTCAAAATGAATTTATTGACTAACTTTAGTACTCATACCCAATAAGATTTTAGAAGATACATCATCGACATTTGCATGTTCATTAGTAGAACTATATAAATTCATCATAAAGGTGAATTATTTCTCCCAATTTATTCTAAATTCAATAACATTACTTTTTTTAAAGCATATCAATTATTGCAGGCTTTAACCACTGTCAAGCTAATTTCCTCACATCTACATCACTACTTAGTGTGTTTTCTAAGACATTTTAATACTTTACAAAAAAAATTACTTAAATCATCCAGCCACTATAATTTATTGGTCATAGTCTATATGCAAGGCTCTGGGCCTAATGCTGCAGGGTAGACACCAAAGAGATGCCACTGTTGTGCCTTTAGAAAGAGTATCTTTCCAATGAGGAAAAGGTTTTGAAGCACTTATAATACAACCTATAACCCAGGGGAAATCAAATTCAAAATTAAAATAAGGTAGGGCATAGAAGGGACAATGTATCGAAGAGTTCATATGTTATATGAACTCTTATATGGCCTAATTTCATCAGCATTAAGCTCTTCTATTACTGTAACAGCTGTCTACGTTTTATTAGATACTATTATGTGTTGCATGCTTACCCTGCTGTGAACCTTCTGGACTGCTTGACAATATTGCTTCTGTGTTCTCTGACAATCTTGACTTTAACCTGGAAGATTCATCCCCTGAATTGCCCTTTTCAATTTAGCAAGCTTTCTTTCCATTGCCATGGTTATGTTGTAGGTCCCAAGTTGCTGATGGGTATCACAAGGAGATCTGGCACATTCTCTAACCACTATCTTTGTCAAAAGGAAAACTTTACAACTCAGATGAGTATCAAATTGAGCTGAAATTCTCTGCCACCATAGACTGTAAGAGCAGAAAATGACCTCTCACACATTTTTTCTTTCTGAAATTCACTGACATTTAGTGTCAAAGATAAGTTAGATCAGAATAGTAGATACTATCTCCAGAAAGTCATTGTTAGGATATTCCTGCTTTCGTTGATCTAAGAAATATCTTTTACCTTAATTTATCATCATATTATCATGATTCTTTAATATTTATCCCATCTAGCATCAATTTATTACTCAGAGAAAGTGAGACCATAAATGTAATACAGGGAAAAGGTCATTCTGAAGGTGATACAAGGCAGCTCCTACAGGAATAAATGGGGTACCAACTGAACATTCAGGGCAACTTCAACACATAGGTAAAGGCAGAGCATCCCAGTAAGATCATGAAAGTTCCAGGCCAGAGTATAACCATGGGCATTAGGACATGAAGGAAGACAGGAAAAGAGAAAATAAAGTTATCAGCATAAAGCAGAAGTTTGAGATTAGGAGTGCATGCCCCAAAGTGGGGGAGGGGAGGAAACATTCTTATCAATTATTCCCTTGGGTGATGGAAGAAAATTTTGGTCCCTGTTGAATTGGAATTTGGGGGCGGGGGGGGGGGCAGAGAAGAGGGAAAACAAAACAAAACAACCAACCAAACAAAAAAACAATATTCTTAGTTTTTTCCAGTCCAGATAATAGTACCAATTATCTAGACAAATCTGCTATTAACCTGCTCATTGACTAATTAGAACTTCAGAAAACTTCATTGTCATTCACTTTTGGAGTGTCAACTTCTCTCTATAAATTGATGTGACCCTGACCTAAACTTCTAGCCTTATCCTGAAGTTCTTGCTAAGTTCCCAAACACTGGCCTTTTGAAGGTCTCATACTAAAAGTTGACCTCATCATTTTCTCCACAATATTGTTTTCTTTTATAAACTTAAACTAATTCAGTGTATGGTACCAACAATCCTACAAGACCCTAATCTACAGATAACTGCATTTGTTAGCCTTTAATGACATCTTTTTTTAAGTTTTGAGACATTACTTTCCATTTCTGATTTACAGCAAGGGGGACTCATTTTCTATTTATGTCTCTAGCATAAGATTTTTCAAATAAATTCAAGAAATTAGAAAATTGGGTTGGCTTAAAGAAAATATAGAAGCAAACAGTCTATATAATTCATATATCTGTATGAATGTGCATATAAGTTAAAGTTGGAAAATTGATGCACAAATGACTAACATCTGTGACAAGTCTTAGAATACCCTCTACATGCTGGCCCTGCTATCTTTTCATCTTTAGTACTTACTTTCTCTATTCTGCTTGAATCTTATGCACCACTCATTATTTCCGTTCCTTGCATACAAGTGTATTGCACTCCTGACCTCCCATTACCTTTGCCTTTCCCAATGTCAATTTTTCTGTTTAGAATTAACCCCTCCAATCATGGGTGAGTAGATAATCTCCATCCCTACTTACCTGTCTCCTCGTATTTTTAAATTCATCAGAATACATTTCACTACAATGATGTTTTATATTTCCAAACTTACCCTCCTAAGTTCTTAACTTTCAAAGACATATTTCGGGTTTTTTTTTTTTGTATGTCTAGGTCCTTGACACAAAGCCTCAATCACACTAAGAACCTAAAAATGTTTTCTGAGTAAGTGATTATTTCTTTGATACTAGAAATTAATGTTTAATATATTAGAGCTTTAAATAAACCTTGTCTTTTGGCCCTGGATGACAATTCTGCCAAAGATTTCTGTTAGCGATGTTTGTTTCTCAAACTCTAAACAGAAGCATATACAAATCTTGAGCACTGACAGTCTCCAGATGTTGTTTCCAGAAGTCAACAACTCATCTTTATGGCTTATTTTCAACTCTAACTGCTTTCCATTACATAGTCTCTCGTTTTCAAGAATCTCTTTTAATTTAAAGCTAAGCATATCAAGCCTTTTGTCCTGCATCACAGGATGTAGGGACATTATTACAAGGCCTGCGGCTTAATAGGTAGGTGAGCAAATGTCTCTTCTCCTTCAATGTACTATATCAATGATTTCTAAGAATAATTTAGTCTAACACTCCACAAGAGGTTGAAATATTTGCCAATGGTTCTGTTTCCTGGAAGAAAATTGTAAGTTTTAGAGCACAGCATTGTATCAATTACTTATAATTAGTCTTTAGTATTAAAAAAAAAAAAAAAAGCCATTTTAGCCTAAATATGACTGAGCAGTCTGTTGGTATCTGTAATCTTTCCTCAAAAGACCTTTACAGTGTGTGTGAGTGAGTGTGTGTGTGTCAAAAAGAGAAGACCCTTACCAGAGGACCAACCAGATTACATTTGAGTTTTTGTTTGTTTTTGCTATTTCAGAACTTATTCGGCCCATTCTATTTAACTTATTCCAGGTGTGGGGATGAGGAATGATGATATCCCCAAGACAGAATCAGAATGTCAATGTCCTATCCCTATGTATTCCTTTACGTGTTGTGAACACCCAAATCACAGGTTTTTAAAGATTGAGCTCTCCCTGGTTTCAAGAAAGAACAACATAGTTTTTTGTAATCATTTAAGTGCCATTTAGTCTGATTCATAATCTGTGGAGGTTACCAGAGAAGGCAAAGAGTTCCCTGGAGTAAAATAGAGGGGCTGGAAATTCTGAGAGTAGTGGAATGTAGCAGGATTCCAAGTTAGGAGAGTTAATTGTTAGGAGAAGGAGTCTGCTATTCAGAAGTGCCAGATAAATGATCCAAAAGAACCCTGCAATTATTGTTATTTAAGTGCTCAGAAATATTGGATCAGAGTTTGGGGTAGCTGACCAGCCTTTCTTCATAGCATCTGTGTCAAGAAACTGCACGAAGGGAATATTGCACAATTTGAAGCCAAAGTCTCAGATAATATACCATTATGTTATTGCAGTAGGTAGAATACTGCCCCCCACTCCTGCAAAAAAAAAAAGATGGTCAAATATTAATCCACAAAACCTATGAATAAGTTATGTTATATGAAAAAGGAGAATTCAGGTTACAGAAACGATTAAGGTTACTAATCAGCTGATCTTAAAATAGAAAGTAGGCCCAAAGTAATCACCAGAATCCTTAAAAGTAGATGAGACAATTAGAAGAAAGAGCCAGACAGATGGAGGCATTAAAAGGACCCAAGTTAATATTGCTGGTTTTTGAAGATAAAGAAAGGGAAACATGAGGTAAGCAGAGCACACAGCTGCTAGAAGTTGGAAAAGGCAAGGAAATAGATTATTCCCTAGAGCCTCCAGAAAGCAATGCAACCCACCAACACCTTGACCTTAGCCTAGTGAGATCTGTGCTAGTCTGCTGATCTACAGAACGGTAAGATAATAAATTTGTCTTAAGATACCAAATTTGTAGTAAATTATTACAATGGCAATAGAAAACTAATACAATTACAAATGCAAGAAATTTTCCTTTGCCATGATGTCTTCTTCGTGAGTAATCTTTTTCTCGGTTGCACACAGGACAACTCTAAGAACAAAGGAAATCCCTAGTCACTTAGCAGAATAGTATACAGAAGATCTCGCACTTGTACTGGGGCGTGAAACTGGATATAATTACAGGATAGTAACAGTGAGGTAAGGGTACCTCTGATTTTATAATAGAAATTTGCTGTCTTGACACTACCCAAAACACAAATCGATGATATTTGCACCCATCCTATCCTCTGTATCATGACTGGAGATTTACTACCTTTCTGTCTATCTACAGATGAAGATTTGAAATCCATTCCCCTCTACCTTCACAGGCATTTGAACTGATTACGTTTCCTCTCTATTGTGTATTTAATCCCTCCCTTTGGAATTAAAACTTCTTGCTGTGGTTTTTAAACATTATCGAATCTCTCTCTTCAGTAAACAACAAAAAAACCTTTCTTCTGTTCTCTACTCTATCTCTATCTAATACCTTTGGGAAAGCAAATGTTTTCTATAATAGGAGTACTGCTACTTCATGGGTCCATCTGTCATCTCCCTTTCTTTCATTTACGTCAAACCTAGGGTCATAGCTCACTCTAAAGTGACCAGTGACCTCTACGCCACTAAATTCAATGAAGAAATTGACATTGTTGACCTCTTCCAATGTCTTCAAACAGTCTTTTATCCAACCATTTGCAAAGAACCATTCTTTATCTAGGAATGCTACTTTTTCTCATTTTCACTTGATTATTAGAGCATATTTCTCAGATTGGTACTTACACAGGAAAGCACTGCTTAAGTATAACCTCTCTACTATACACCTACCACAATTGTGTTTTTAAGTGTGGATTTGTGATCATTTGGTTAATGTCTATTTCTCCTTGAGAATGTAAGCTTCTTTATATCAAGGCCCATGCCTGTTTTTAATTACCATTATAATCATAATTCCAAAAACATTGCTAAGAGAAATCCCAAGAACACTGATTGGCTCTCAAAAATATTTGTTTAGTGAAGAATAAATTTCGAGAGAGAAAAATACATACCTAGAAAAAAAGAGTGAGAAATCAGTAACACTTGCTGAGTAGCAATATGTGTTAAGAACATGCTAAACAATTTGATGTCTCATCTTACTTAATTTTTTAAATGATCCAATGAAAACAGTAGTTGCATTATATAAGTGAGAAACTGATATTTGTAGAGGAGAAATAAATACTCCAAGGCCTTACAAATATAAGTGGCAAAACCGAGACATGGAATTTAAATATACTTAGCCCAAAGTCTATATGCTATGTGGCCTCACGCTCATCCTGTGTTTATTTAAAATTTTGATATTTTGTTCATCATAAATTTTTGCATTAATTTTAATTTTTAAAAATGTTACATTAAATTATTATTTTTCTTGGGAAATGTTTTTGGTGCTTCCTTAAATTGTGTACCTGAGACAAGTACCTCACTTGTCTTACTTAGCCCTTTGTAGTCTGACCCTGCTCAAATTATAGATTGGTCAAAACGTTTACTCTGAAAGTAAGTTATATGTAGAATTGAGCAGTAGAAATCAGTCTCTGAGGGAAACTAGAAAAAAACAATAATCTTAACCTCGATCAAAAGGACAAGAATGTGTTTAATAACAGACTTCATTCCTCAGTAAGGGAGTGACTAGTGATCTGAAGAAGTAGTGACAGGTGATTCTCTATTAAGTCAAGGGCATAAGAAGAGAGAAAAAAACCTTCTGGGACTTTCTGTACAGACATAAAAATATGTTTATGTTTGGCACAAATATCACTTCTACCACATTCTGTTGATCAAAGCAAGTCACTAGGCCAGATTCAAGAGAAGGGCAAATATACTCCACCTCTTAATGAGAGAAGTTGCATGGCCAGGGGTGTTTATGTTCCGATAGAATAGCTCCTACCACTTTTTGCCGATAGTCTACTACTAGTAGCAACACTAGTACCATCATACCATTACTAGCACTGAGTAAATTAGTTATTAATTTGTAAATCTTTGACAATTTGGCTGGTAAATAACAGTATGGTGCTGTTTTATTTTGCTTATTATGCTTAGTGGTGAACCTCATTTTGATAACTGTAGAAATTACATTTCATAACATTCTAATTATCTTTGGGGGGGAAGAGATGATTCTCAAATAAGATATATGCCAGTTTTTGTTTGTTTGTTTTTCCTGGTAGAAGGAACATCTAAAACCATGTCTAATCCCCTGTCCGCGCATTTCACAGATTTAGGTTAATTTTCTCTTAGAGACATGTGATCTTTTTGTTTGGGCATATTGTCCATATTAGGAAAGGCTGCAGGCAGGGCAGAAATGATAAGATATCAAGCAGACAGAATCTGCTGAAGCCCTCTCAATTAAAAATGTATTCTCTGAGCAAAAGATAAGATCTATGGGTAAGTAAAAATATTTTAGAATGACCGGGGAATGGTCTAAACACATGCTCTTCTGGTTCAGCCTCCTGAACACAGTTTTACTGTCTACATCAAAACTAAAGGAATGAATCAAGGCAACGAGTTCTCTCAGTTTACTGCCACAAACAAGATTTCATTACTAATGGAAATTGCTAGAGAAAAACTTTGGGTTTTTTCCATGTATTGTTTATATGCCTGTTTAAATTCAAATTTGAGCCAGCAGCTAGGGAAATAAGAATATTTGAAGTATACAGCAAAATCTCATATGCTGAAGCCTGACTTATCCAGAAGCATAAATGCTGACTTATATACCTCCCACTTACTCTAAATTGAACTGCCCACTTCTTTGTGGACTGCCCACAAGGTGTCTAATGAGTTATATACCAGTGATTATTTAAGAAGAAAAGAAACCAAATGCAGCATAAACTGAAACCTGGGTACATTTTGTTTTTGTTTTGTTTCAGAGAGCTGTCAGATATTTCAGTCCAATCTTAATGTTGTTGCTTCCCTTTATTGTAAGTCGACTTCAGAATTTTAGTTACCTCTCGCTACAAAAGGTTTCAGTTTACATGGTGGCAGGAAGAATGAAGATCGATGGTTGCTGGTCTGGTTGGTCATATCAATTTGTACTGCAATCTAGGTGTTGCATTCTCTGAGATTTGAGTTTAAACGTATGCCTTGCAGCTTTAGAAGAAAGATGTGGTCTGCATACAGCTGTAGATCAACGCTGCCAGTTTATTCACAGGAAGAAGCATCCATCATGTTTGTGCACATAGGCGTTTCATGAGATAGAAAAAAGGAAAAGAAAAGCAGAGAAATGGGATGAAAAGAAAAAAGGAAGAAAGAAAGGGAAGGGAGAAGAAAGAAAAGGAGGAAGGGAGAGAGGATGGGGAGGGAGGGATGCAGGGAGATGATCTTGTTTGTTTTCACAAAATGGCACAGTTACAGCTAAATCTTTTGGATAACAAATAATGGTTCATTCACAGTAAATAGTATCAGTCGAACATAAAAAATAATGTTAGTGCTTCTTAAAAATCTAATAATAACGAATCTCCAGTGCACACTGAATAATAAACATGTGCCCAATATTTCTACTGGCGTATATTTCTAATTAATCTGAATTAATTGCTTTTTAAAAATCTTGAAAATTTTGCCTTTGAGTCATTTCCTTTCTGATTTGTTGTGTAAAGTGTCCTCTGATATTGCAACTTTCAAATATTTGCATTTGAAAAATTTCACGATTTATAATTTAATTTTTTTATTTCCAAATAATCACAGTAAGTTTGCAATGAAGGTCAAGCATCTTTCTTATTTCATGAATTTAGAAAGTGAGCAACACGATGGGTGAAGAAGTCCTAATTTTATAATGTAACTACATTCTAGCTTTCAGTGATTTGGCTTCTTGCTTAACCTCTGAGACAACTCATATAACATGCTACTTTATACATTGAATATTTTTAATTGCTTGTTTTCTTGTCCCATGAAGCCTTTAGAAACAGTAGTAAGAAACAGTATTTTCTTTGAAGTGGAGGAAAAATATCTATAGCTCATTTTACAAATACAAAACTTGTCTCTTTGGTATCACGTGTATATTTGGACTAGGGGTGTCTATGGAAGGGAGAATGGAGTTTGTAGGCCAGAATTTTCCATGCTTAGTGTGTTTTGCTTGCTTGCTTCTTTAAGACAAATATTTTTCAAAGAAAAATATTTTCTTTTAGGTTGGGGATGGATTTATGTTCAGTTAGTGAAACTGAATGTTAAAGTAATAAACTAATATGATTTTGAAAAAAGTAGATATCTCATGCTTCTTTTGTGTGAACACCTGGAGTAGATTCTGTACACTATACACAGATTAACCAACTTTCAGAAGGGAAAAACTTAATTTTTGCATACATAAGGCTAGGCTTAATGCATTTATTTAATCAAGAAGAATTCTTTGTGTTAAAAATATATAATTAGGAAAGTTACTCTTTCTCTAAAATGACTTAAGACAAACTCCTTTGGCTTTATCCTTTAGGTTAGATTATCCTCTGATGGTAAAAAACAGAGGTCATAGGAAAACTTAAAATGGCAATCAAATAGTCATATAACTTTAAGCCAGGGGATAGATGTCTTCCCTCTTCACTCAGTTCTGAAGGAGAGAAACTTTTAGGTTTATTGTTCCCACTAATTTGCAATATATGAGTAAAGTCTTATAGAACAATAATATGCTATAGGAAATACTGATTATTGATTTGAACCTTTGATTTATTAATATTAAGACAGCTTAGAATATCAGAATATAGTTTATTAATAAACCTGAAAGGTTATGATTTATCAAACGTGATAAATGTATATATCTTGTATAAAAAACTCGAAAGCCAAAAATTTTTGACAAATTAGCTAATTTTTATATGTGTGTGTGTGTACATACACACACACACATATATATTACATTCAGATACTATCACAGTCATCTTTCCCGTTCCAGAGATGAGGATTCTAAAGCTCACAGTAAAAGGGCATTTATCTTTCAAAGAATGTATGCAGTGATCAATAATCAGTAATTCATGCTTAAGGAAACATCATAGCCATTAGCTTAGAAATTTTGCAACAGCCCATATTCTACTTATTCAGTCATTATTCTGTATTGTTTCCAAAGAATCAGTTTAATCATATGGTGTGATGATGCTAAGAGCTAATCGAAGACTTTTAGAGACCCTAAATACTGTAAAGAGGATTCACCTACACACATTCAAACCATGACCAGTACTAAACCATAAAGTAAGTATTAGGAATCGTAATGTTTCTAATTTTCTCATAGAGATTTTGATTTTTTAAAAACTGTATTATATATAAAATCATTTTAAAAGAAGATTTACTGTTCTTGTTTGCTGAGCTCTAAACACAACCTTGACCGGCCTCTCGGATGTCCCAGAGTGATAATGTCTCAAACAGCGACACTTCAGTAGCACCAGACTTTAACATTTAATCTCTCTTTCCTTTATGCCCATCTTCTTGAATATTTTAATTAGGAATCATTTTAACAGAAACATTTGAATTACCTAATGTAGTCTTTAAACAACAGCCCAAATAAAGAAAAAAAAAATGTTCTCCTTAAATGGAATTGTCAGCTTTGCTAAGCATTCAGAGTAGCTGAGTATATGGTGCCACTCTGAATTAGCCTTTCAGTTTTCATTAAAGCATTATATTGAATAACTTAAATATCTCTGCTCCTAATTTAAAATGGCAATGAGAAACTGAAAATAAAAGGCAGTGCAATGAGGAACATCAGGACATGCACATGAAATTTAATGAAAGGATTCTTTATCCTGCTTAGCTTTGGCTTTATTCTTTTGACCAAAAGAGAACATTGGAATCTTGATATAAAAGAGAAAGCTATAAAATGCAGTGTAATGACTTTAGAGATGAATGTATTGGTTCATGTATTACTTGGTATTGAAATTTAAAATCTCTTAAAAAACCAAATTGCCAAAACCTATTAAAAAGACATAATAACTCTACCGAAAATAATTTCTTTTGCCATTTTTATTTTAAGTATTATATTAAGATATGCTTTAATTAAATCACTTTGATCAAAAAATTATCTAATGGCTTTTTATAGTATTTTTACAACTTTATCTTACTATCTGGTAAGTGATGTTTATTTATATATTTTAGCATTATCTAACATAAAATTGTTTAATATAAAATGGTTTAATAACATGAGAAAGTGAAATGTATTACTTCCAAATTTCCCCAGAAGATGTAATCATTCCATGATGTATTAAGGCATAGTGTCTTTAAACTAATCACTAAAATTATATAACTTTTACCTATTTCAGAGCCAAAATGCATTTGAAGACAATGGTTTAATATGGGGCAGTAAAAAGGAAGTTAGTTGTAGTTTGAGGAGTCAGTTTCATCTGACTGACAAAACCCTTTCAACTGACAAAAACCATTAAGGGCTTAGAACTGGGGCATAGATAGGTGGATCACACGGCCACAAGAGGGCAGCAGATGGTCTGAAACAAATGAACTGAGCTAATGTATGTAGAACGATGACAACAGTGAAGGTTTTTCAGTTTAGAAAAAGTAGTTTCCAACCTGAATATGAAAAAAGAAGGAAGGGAGTGAAGGAAGAAGGAAGAGAGGGAGGGTAAAAGGGAGGAAGATGTACCAAGAAGGACAAAAGATAAACACAGGTACTTTTAAAAATACATTTGATTTTTCTTTGTTTTTGAAATAGGGATGCCCTCTATGTGTGTGTGTGTGTGTGTGTGTCTGTATGTTTCTGTGTGTTTCTGTGTGTATGTGTTTTACCAATAGATAAACTGCTGCTTGGATGCCCAAGGCCAAAATACCTAGAAACTTCCAGTTCTGCCCAAATCTACGTCCAAAAGGTATAATTTGGGGTAAACAACCTCCCCTACCAAAAAAGGGAGCTTTTATCTATACAATTTGTTCTCACATACCATCATTTTTTTCTCTGCTAAATTAAAACACTGTTTTTTGAAAATCAAAGAGCATATAATCCACCTACATCTGCCCCTATACCTCCATAGTCCTAATCCAGAACCAGAAATTTCACTTTTCTAAATTTTATGGGTTTTTTTTTTATATCATTTTCAATTATTTATTTACATAGGTCATCTTTCTTAGCTATGGTCAAGATACTACTAGGGTACTCAACGTCTGTATGTTAATCAGTCTCCCACGGTTCTTCCCAAAGAACATAAGAACACGAAAAAGGCAATTTACTCATTTGCTTTCTCTATGCAATTAATCTACCATGAAATCACCTTAGCTGTTTACTAAGTTTTGCCTCAGTAATATTGAATTAGATTTAAATGATATCTAAGCGTAGATGGATATACAATGTTGTAGTAGTGCATGGAGACTATCACAGCTTTCTTAACAGAGACATCATTCATTCATCTTTACATCTTGGCACATCTTCATTAAATAGGTATTAAATAAATAAACTCTTGGAAAGTCTCACAAGAAGCATCAGCTCTGATTTTCAATGCAGAGTTTAGATTATGAGTCATGGAACAGGTCTCTAGCTCTCTAATTCGTTTTTTGCAATTACATCAGATATCTAACTTTCATTAGAATTTGGAATAGTGAATATTTGTCCAGATCTCAATTATCTAGGCTCAAAAGTTAAAAAAAAAAAAAAAAAGGGAAGAAAGAAAGAATTTAGAAAATGCGTCTTACTTTTATTGACCAATATATACCAACAATCATACCAATGCAACAATAATCATTTGGTATATATTTAATTTACCCTGTTTTCTCACTCTGTCATTTACAAGCTTTAAAAATGGACATAAGTAATCGTGGCAAATATTTTAACCCGCCTCTTGTTCGCACCACTTTTCTATCAGATAGTCTTGGCTGTGAGTAGGAAAACGATGAAAGAGTGGATTCAAGGTGGTAAAAAGGTTTCATGGAGAAACTATATAATACATAAAACTGTAATAAATAGCCCATAGTTCGCTATGAAAGGAAAGTCATGCTTTGTTCATAATTTGCTATTTTTAGAAAAATAATGAAGTCTTATCATATGCCATGTATTCTTCTAAGCACTTTACATATATTACTCACTTTAGTCTTAAAGCAACCTCATAATTTGGTCTTACTATAACCACATCAGGTTTTTAACTGAAGAAAATAGGACAGGAAGTGTCAAGTAACCTGCCTATGATCATACAACTAGAAAGTGAAAAGCCTTGCTGCAAAACCAGCCTTTTATAAGTTTTGGTCTCCCAGGTAGGAAGCATGAGGAGAACTCACAACCTGCTTTGATTATAGCAATGCCTTATTTTCATCCTTTTCAGTTAAGAGAATAGGAAATTTAATAAAAATAACAAGAGGCTACTAGAATAAGTAAATTGATAGTTGCTTGAATCATATGAAAAGGGGGATTATGTGTTTCACAATTTAGCTTGAGAAATTAGTTCACAAGTAGCTAATATTTTCTGGATCGTATTCTAGATCTTTCATGTATTTTTAAATTTTTATATAATTTTTCTTTACAATATTGCCTCTGGTGTGTTTCTAGCCAAAAATTTTAAAGTAACGAAGAGGAAGTTGAACTGAGAGTCAGGATACACAGGTTCTAGAGCAAGTTTTTCACCAACTAGTTGAACTCAGTCAATTATATATGTATTTGTATATTTATATTGCTTTCCTTTATAGAAAATACAAGGTCAAGTTACAAGATCTCTTTCAGCTCTAACTTTTAAAATTATTATAATCTAGCACATTTGACTACAGCCTGGGTTCTTTTTCACTCATCCCTTTATTATGTGGTATACCTTGGCAGAGACAGACTTTCATCATCTGAGTGCCTGGCCTTTCATCTGATCTATCTCCACCACACAGCTGGCCCTCTTGAGTGACGGATCCAGAGGAACTATTTCCATGTCCTAATTTCTAGCCTGTCTAGCTGATCCAGCACTTTGAATGATGCTTTCCCCATAGCAGAAATAAAGCTTTTAAGAATGAGTGTGTGTGTATATGTGTGTGTGTGCGTGTGTGTGTATGGATGTGTGTGTGTGTGTGTGAGAGAGAGAGAGAGAGAGAGAGAGAGAGAGAGAGAGAGAGAGATTGGTCTTTCACTCTGGTATCCCACACTAAGACAATAAATCCAGCCACTTCTACCCTAAGCGTCTTAGCTGGGTTGGGCTGCTATAATGAATTACCATATAGTGGGTGGCTTAAACAACAAATATTTATTTCTTACAGTTGAGAAGACTAGTAAGTCCAAGATCAAGGTGTCTGCAAATTCAGTGTCCAGTGAGGGCCCTCTTCTGGTTTGCAGATAATCGCCTTCTTCCTGTATCCTTACATAGTGGACAGAAAGGTCTCATCTCCAAATACTATTACATTAGGGATTAGGACCTAAATATGTGAATTTTAGTAAGACACACACATTCAATCGATAGCATTAACTGTGTGTGTGTGTGTGTGTGTGTGTGTGTGTGTAGTCCCATGTTCTCTTTCTTCTTACTATTGTCATCATTATAGTGTATACACTTATTACTCTTCTGGACTGTTAAATCAACTCATAACTTATTTCCTTTCCTCGGGCTCTCTACACTCTAATCCATCTTCCCAGAGAGCTGTCAGAGAAATCTTCCTCAGTATTACTCTGATCATGTTATTTCTCTTTTCAAAAACCTTCAGCGATGATCATTTTTTACCAAATCAAATGTGAACACCTGGCAAAGTGATTAGAGCTCTCTGGAGTATGACCCCTAGACAGCACACTCTTAACGGCAAAATGGAATTCAGGAAAATCTAAGCTATGCACTGGACACCAAACAACTGTGTCCCTCATTTTCCTCATTTATAAAATTAGGTTAGACTACATAATCTTGTGGCTACCTTTTAAAAGCAGTATTTTGTGAATATAGCTTTTCAGTTTTAACCCCTACTTCTCTACTTCAGACATCTAATATCACAAAAGAAGAACCTACTGGCTAGAATATGATTTGTATTTCTACCAGCATAATGCCATAAATTGTCCTTTCTGCCAAGGTGTCGATAGAAACCCTGCCCATCATTAGGATTCAGCTCAAACCACCATCCTAAAGTCATCTCTCTCTCTTGCCTCTAAATCACTTAAAAAATCACTGCATTCTCCATGTTTAAGTCTTAGCTCCTGTCCTCACCAGTTTCAGCTGCTATAAAAAATGCCATAGACTAGGTGGCTTCAATAACAAACATTTATTTCTCACAGTTCTGGAGGCTGGAAAGTCCAAGATTAAGGTGCTGGCAGAGCTGGTGTCTGGTGAAAGCTCACTTTCTTACTTGTACATGGCCACCTTCTCATTGTATTCTCATATTGGAGAGAGAGAAAGAAGGAGGGAGAGAGGTGGGGAGGCTGAGGAAGGGGAGAGAATGCTCTCATATGTCTTTTCTTATAAGGGCACTGATCGCATTATGAGGGCTTCATCTATATGATCTAATTGTATTGCTAGGGTCCCATCTCCAAATACCATCATATCAGGGATTAGGATTGTTGGGGTGGTGGGTGGGGGACACAAACATTCAGTCCACAGCTCCCCCACTCAAATTAAGAATCAAGTGGGTAGAAACCATGTTGCTTTCATCCTTTCATCTCCCTAGGTCCATGTTCATTATAGATTTTCAATAAATTAAGTGATTTACTAAATTATAGGATATGAAAATCCAAACATGAGACTTAAATTTATGATACATACTTCAAATGAAATTAATATGCCTTGATGAAGTCCCAGAAGAAAGTTTTCCTACCACTCATGTGTTGATTCACTGACACCCAGAGTTCTGAAAGGTCACTGGCAGCTTACAGTCATAGGACGGAAAAAATTTCTATGTGACTTGACCTATTTCATCAAAAGAAATCCTTTGGAGCAAATAAAAACTCTAAAGAAATTGTATTGAATATACCCATTAATGAGACCTTGAAAAGAAAATATTTCTCAGGGTCGAAGTTATTTCTTTGAATGTTAAAAAAAAAACAAAACGATAATTTCATTTTAAAACTAATAATATATATAATGGCATTTATTAAGGCACATGTATTTAATTAAAAATAAAAATTTATTGAGGACATATCATCTTTAAAGAATTTAGGGGGAGAATAAATATTTTGATTTCTGTAACAATGAAAAACTGAATATAAAAAGAAATTACTTAGAAATACTTGGAAATACTTCCAAACACATACTTGGAAATAGGTGTTTGCCCACTTGCCTTTCCCAAAAGAGTAAAAAGTTTAACATTAAATTTAACAATAACCAATCTAAAACAGAACAAAGTAGTCTTCATAAAACTGTATCAAAAACAGCAATTATTTTTTAAATAATATTTGGAGAAAAAATACATAGATGCAAAGTGCAAGGCAACTTTCTTCAGAATTTTCTAATTCATCCTTTTGCCTTTGGGATCTCTCCTACCTCCAAGCCTTGCCCTAAACTAACAGTCATACCTTCCTCATATCAATGGCTTTCCTAGGGCCTTAGGAAAAAACAAAAAAAAGATATAGAGACCACTTCAACTTAATATGTCTTCCAAAAATTGCTCAGGCTCATTATGCCTTCTAGCATCATAAGAGAATAAGTAATCTACATTCAAAGCATATTTGATAGCTTTATATAATAAGATTTAAAACCCTTTACTCAACAAGTTGAACCTCTTTTTTAGATATGTGAAATTATTTAAATGAAATTATAAGAAGTCTGATACTGCCCAAAAAGATGTAACAAAGGCAATCCAGACAATTTAATGCTGTACTAGAACTGTTGGCTGTCTGTCCAGGTTATGCTGAGGCATCCTTTAAGTCATATATTCATCTTTCGATTAGACACATTTTCAGGACTCCAGACAAACTTGACCTGACCCTGTGCTGTGCTCTGTAGATACATGGATATATCAAGCACAACTCTCATGTTCCTACCCTATTGTCTAATTACCTTATGTTCCTTGAAAAGTCTATGTCATTACATCCTTGCTGTCTTATCCCAGTAGTCTTGTGACCAAAAGCATAAATCTTCATGACAGCAATAATGTGTTACCCATGAAAAATAGGCCAGCACCAATAGGCTAAGATACGGATTTCAAACCAGATATCTTCTGGACTTGTCACACAAAATGTGAATGTCACCTCTTATTAAACTTTTCTTATGTAAATGTGAACTCGTTTGTTTAAATTATAAAACAAAACAGTCCATATATGTAAAGTGGTATAACATCATTTAAAAGTAGACTGTTACTAGTTAAAGATGTATATTTTACCACAGGTATGTGACGTACAGCATAGGGAATATAGTCAATAATATTGTAATAACTGTACAGTGTTGCATGGGTATTAGATTAATCAGAGGGAATCATTTTCTAAATTATATAAATGTCTAATCACTATGCTATACACCTGAAACTAATATAAAATTATACTGAATATCAACTGTAATTAAAAAATAAAATTAAAATTAAAAAAAGAAAAAGATGTATATTGTAAAATGCAGAACTCTTTAAATATAAAACAAAGATATATGGTAAATAAACCAATCAATGAATTAGAATGGGAAAATTCGAATCTCCTCAATTAATACAAAATAAGACAGGAAAAAAAGGTAGAAGAACAGATAGAACAGATAGGAAAATGTTTAAACAAATACCATAATGTAGATATTCATATGTACCTAACAAATTTGGTACTTACATTAAATGTAAATGAACCAAGTACCCCATTTAAAGGAGAGAGATTAACATACTAGATAAAAAGTACAAGACTTATTTGCTCTCTATGAGAAACTTATTTTTAATACAAAGAAATAGGTTAAAATTAAAATTTGGAAAAGAGACAGTCCTTGCAAGCATTAATCATAAGAAGTTGGAAGGGAAAAAAAAGAAAGTTGGAAGGGTTCTGTAAATCTCAGACAAAATAGACTTAAGACAAGGAATATTATGAGGATAAAAAAAGATAACTCATGATTGAAAGGCCAACTTATTAAGAGAAACTAAAGTTCTTAGAGAGTATGTATCCAGTAACAAATCTTCAAAATACTTGAAGCAAAACATATGAGAACTGAAAGAAAAAATAAACATTTACACTGCAGGTAGAGACTTAATTAACACTCTTGACGGAAAATAAGAAGACATGAACAACACTGCTTACCAACTTGATCTAACTGACAGAGAATACTCTACTTTACATCATCAGAATACGCATTAGTTCTAAGAACATATAGAACTTTCATAAAGAGAGAACTGTAAAAAAGTCTCAATAAATTTAAAAAGTTTGAAATCATAAAAGCGTATTTTCTGACCAAACTGAAATTAAAATAGAAGTCAAAGAGAAAATATATCTAGTATCTGGAAATTTTAAAACACAAGCTTAAATAACATGGTTCAAAGAAGAAATTACAAACAAATTAGTAAATATTTTGTACTGAGTGAAAATGAAAACAATATGTCAAAATGTGTGGGGCAATGCTAAACCAATCTGTATAGGAAACATGTTATTTTAATTTTAAATGTTTAGATTAAAAAAAGTCTCAGACCAATGCTCTAAGTTTCACATGGATAAACTAAAAAGAGCAAATTAAATATATAGTAAGCAAAAGTTCAAAAATATTAAAGAGGATACTAATATAAAACAAAGAATGGAGAAAATCAATGAAACCTTGCAAAAGACCAATAAAATTGATAAAACTCTTGCTAGATTTATTTTAAAAGAGAGAGAAGACAAAAATAACAATGTTGTGAATAAGAAAATATTACATATTTTACAGATACTAAAAGGATAATAAAATAATTATATAAAAATCATATCAATAAATTTGAAACCTCAGATAAAATAAACTAATTTTTAAAAACATATTACCAAACTCAGGGGTCTAAAAGCCCCTGGCCATGGGCCGGTATTGGTCCTGGTCTCTTTAGGAACTGGGTGGCATAACAGGAGGGGAGCGGTGGGCAAGCGAGCAAAGCTTCATCTGTATTTGCAGCTGATCCCCAGCGCCAGCATCACTGCCTCAGCTCTACCTCAGATCATCAGGCATTAGATTCTCATAGGAATGTGAACCCTACTGTGAACTACATATGCAAGGTTACACTGGAGAGTGTCTTGAAAAAGGAAGAAAGACCCAATGATGAGAAGAAGATCCTAAGACTACCAACACACAAAAAAGCTGCATTTAAAAGAAAATGCCAAGAGTCCTACTTAAATCACAGGTTCATTGCAACAGGTGAGTCACATTTTCCAAGACTGCTTTGTATAATATGTGGTGACCAGCTATTTAATGAAACTATGAAACTTTCAAAACTGCTTTGCCACATGGAGACCAAGCACCCTGCATTGAAAGATAAGCCTTTGGAGTTTTTCAAAAGAAAAATACGTGAATTCAAAGAACAGAAGCAATTATTGAAGGCTACCACTTCATCAAATTTGTTTGCACTGAAAGCATCATTCTTAGTGGCTAACCACCACATTGCTAGAGCTAAGAAGCCCTTTATTAATGGTGAAGAGCTGATCCCGCCTGCTGTTAAGGACATTTGTCGTAAACTTTTTAGGAGAGGCTGCAGTTCAAAAGGTGGCACATGTTCCTCTTTCGCCTAGCACTGCACCATAACTAGATGAAGTGAAATAGCAGAGGATATTGAAGCAAATTGTTAGAGAGGATTAATGAGTCACCGTGGTACGCAATCTGGGTTGACAAGTCTACCGATGTTAACAACAAGGCAACGATACTTGTTTTTGTGCAATATATTTTTCAGGAGGATGTACAGAGGCTATCTTATGTGCACTTTTGTTGCCAACCAACACTGCAGCTGCAGAACTATTCAAGTCTCTAAATGATTACATATCAGGAAAACTGAATTGGTCATTTTATGTCAGTATATGCACAAACTGAGTGGCTGCCATGACTGGATGGCTTTCTGGTTTCACTACTCAAGTAAAAGAAATCGCTTCTGAATGTGAGTCTATGCACTGTGTCATCCATAGAGAAATTCTGGCTAGCTGAAAAATGTTACCTGAATTTAACAGCGTTTCATAGGATGTGATTAAAATGACCAACCACATTAAAGTATGTGCCCTTCCTTAACTTACGTCTGTTCACGCAGCTCTGTGAGGAGATGGACGCAGATCACACACGTCTTATACACAGAAGTGAGATGGCTTTCTAAAGGTGGATCACTGGCCAGAGTTTTTGAGTTACGAGAGCCACTCCAGGGATTTCTTTTAGAAAAACAGTCACCACTAGCAGTACATTTCAGTGACAAAGAATGGGTCATAAAACTTGCTTACTTGTGTGACATATTCAACCTGCTAAACAAACTCAGTCTGTCTTTTCAGGGGAGAATAACAACTGTGTTCAAATCAGCAGATAAAATGGCTGCATTCAAAACCAAACTGGCATTATGGGGGCAACGAGTGAACACTGGTATTTTTGACATGTTTCGAACATTAGCAGAGATTTTGAAAGAGACTGAGCCAGAGCCTTCTTTCTCCAGCAGGTGTATGATCGCCTCTCAGTTTTCAAAAGAGTTTGAGCATTACTTTCCAATCACAAAACCCCTGAACTAGGAAGGAATGGATCCGTGACCCATTTGTGAATAAGCCAGGTGAACTGACTTTGTCCACGCTAGAAGAGGATCAACTGATTGAAATTGCAAATAATGGTGGCCTTAAAAGTATGTTTGAGACAACTTCAAATTTCCATATATTCTGGATTAAAGTCGAGGTGGAATATCCTGAGATTGCCACAAAAACACTGAAAAGGCTGCTTCCATTTCCAACATCCTATCTTTGTGAAGCAGGGTTTTCTGCAGTGCCAGCAACCGAAATGAGATTATGGAATAGACTAGACATAAGCAACACACTCCAGGTGTCACTGTCTCCCGTCATGCCCAGATGGGACTATCTAGTTGCTGGAAAACAAGTTCAGAGTCTCACTGATTCTGCATTATGGTGAACTGTATAATTATTTCATTATATATTATGATGTAAAAATAATAGAAATAAAGTGCACAATAAATGTAATGCCCTTGAATCATGCCAAAACCAATCCCTCCAGTCCGTGGAAAATTGTCTTCCATGAAACCGGTTGGGGACCACTGACCAAACAGATTCAAGAAGAAACTGAAAATCTGTGTATTCCTATACCTATTAAAAAAATTAAATTTTAGTTAAAAACTGTCCCACAAAGAAAAGACAAGGCCCAATTGTCTATACTAATCAATTTCATCACACGTCCAAAAATTTACAGAAATTTTCCACAAATTCTATCAGATAATTGAAGAGAAAGGAAACTTTTAAGTGGATTTTATAAGGAAAACATTACCTTGTTGTCAAAATCAGACAAAAACATTACAATAAAATATAACTTCCCATTGATACCTTAATGTATATAGATGCAAATAAAGACTTTGCAAAATATTAGCAAATGAAAACTAGCAATGTATAAAAAAAGGTAATACCTTTTTACTTAAGGGTAAAACCTTAAATTATATGGTTTATTTCAAGAATGGAAGTTTGTTTTAAGAGTAAAAATATCACTTAAGAATTAATAAATGATATTGTAAATGGCAAAATTTTCTTCTTTTTCAACATTGAATAATATTCCATTGTGTGTGTGTGTGTGTGTGTGTGTGTGTGTGCACGCACTTGGGTTGTTTCCATATTTTGACTATAGTGAATAGTGCTAGAATGAACATGAGAGTGCAGGAATTTCTTCAAGGTCTTGATTTCAATTATTTTGGACATATACTCAAAGTTGGATTGCTGGATTATTTTAAAATTTTTGAGGAACCTCCATACCATTTTCTATAGCTGCTGTACTATTTTACATTTCCACCAACAGTGCACAAGGGTTCTAATTTCTCCATAACCTCACTAACACTTCTTATGCTAAGTGAAATAAGCCAGTCACAGAAGGATAAACACTGCATGATTCCACTTATATGAAGTATCTAAAACAGTCACAATCATAGAAGCAGAGAATACAATAGTGGTTGCCAGTGTTTCTTACCCTTTTTCCCCAAAGAAGGATGCAACTTGATAGATGTTGGATACGTCTATTGTTTTGATTGTGGTGATGATATCATGAGTGTTTGTATATGCCCAAATTCATCAAATTGCACACATCAAATATGTGCAGTTGTTCGTACATCAAAGAACTCTTGAAAATAATAACAGAAACTACCTCAAGAGCTATACCTTTTGAATGAGGTAATGCTTGTTCCATGCTTAGCACAGCATCTGGCATAGAATAATCATTTTTTAAAAATCATACAATAAAATAAATAAAATACTTTCAATAAAAAAAAAATAAATGAGTTTAGCCAGTTGACAGAATAATAGGTCAACATAAAAAATGATTTATATTTCTATATCCTAGAAAAAAATGGAAATCAGATTAAAAAAACATTTACAACATCCAAATAAAATATTAATGAATAAATTAACAAAGTTTTTGTAATATCTTTACACCGAAAACTATAAAAGATTGGCAAGAAAATTTAGATATAAAAAAGTGGAGAAAAATACCATGTTGCTAAATCAGAATATTCAATATTGTTAAAATATTAATCCTCCTAAAATTGAACTCTAGATTCTACTGAATTGGAAACAAAATTTGAGCAGATTGTTTGGTAGAAATTAATAAGCTAATTCTAATATTTATATAAAAATTTAAGGATCAAGAATAACTAAACCATCTTGATAAAGTACAAAAAAAGTGAAAGAATTACACGACTTGGTTTCAAGATTTATTCTAAAGCTACAACATGTGCTATTGGCTTAGAGACAGAGATACAGATCAATGGAACAAAAGGAAGACTTCAGAAATAAATCAATAAATATGTATTTACTTGAATGTTGATAAATTGCTAAGGCAATTCAGTGGTGAAAAGATAATGTTTTTTCAAACATATGATGGAATAACTAAATATCAATACACATAAAAAAAAAAAAACATTCAAATTTTACCTCGCGCCACCCAAAAATTAACTGAAATGAATCTAGACTTAAACATAAAAGTTAAAATTTAAAATTTCTAGGAGAAAATCTTTATGACCTTGAGGAAGACAAATATTTATTAGAGAGTTCAAAAAAAGCAATAACATAAAGAAACAATAAATAAATGGAACTTCGTGAAATTTAAAAAAAATCCTTCTTTGAAAGACATTTCTTATAAAAATTAAAAGGCATGACACTAAGAGAAAATATGTGCAATGTGCCTTTCTGAAAATGAGCTTGTATCTAGAATATTTAAAGAACTCTTATGTATCAATAAGAAAAACACAAAAATACCAAAAAAAGGCAAAGATATTAAAGAAAGGAACACAACTTCACAAAAGAAGATGTTCGACATCATTAACCCCATGGAAATGCAGATTTAAATTACAGTGAATACCACTTTACAATTGAGAAGTGCTAAAATTAAAAAGATTGTCAATGTCAAATGATGGCTAGAATACGGAGCAACTGGAACGCTTATACATTGTTAGTGGGAATGCAAAATGGTACAGCTCCATTAGCAAACAGTTTGGGAATTTCTAATAAAGTTCAGGATAACCTTACCATGTGAACCAGCAAGTTACATCTTCAAGTATTTGCTCAAAGAAATGAAAACATAATTTCAAACAAAGATTTGTACATGTTTATAGCAGCTTTACTCATTATAATCAGAAACTGGAAACAGCCCAAAAGACTATCTATAGGTAAATAAACAAAATGTGGCATATCCATACTAATATTACTAAACAATAAAAAGAAACGAGCTACAAATACATACAATGACATAAATGAATATTTAAAACATGCTGAGAAAAAAGTCAGATACAAAAGAATACATGTGATGCCATTCATTTAAAACTGCAAGAAAGACAAACCTATATGTTGATCGATAGCAGATCAAGGTCATCAGAAGCCAGGGGGATGAGAGAAGATTGACTGGGAAAGGGCACAAGAAAATCTGTTGGTGACATGGAATGTTCTGTATCTTGATTATTGTGTACAGATTTAACAGTATTACTTACTACACTTAAAATCTATATATTTATAGTTTGTAAATTAAACCTCAATAAAGTTTATTAAAACTGCTCCCCTAAAAAATCAGAGCAGAAGTAACATGGCAACTACTTCTATTATATAATATTGGTCTTATTATGTCAGAGCCCATAAAGTTAGCACAACTCCAAACCAGGCACTTACGAACTCCATCTAAAATAAATGGATGATAGTTGACAGAAAATCAGCTCAATTAATACATTAACTGATTATGGATTAAAAGTCCCTAGAAACATTCCAAACTAATGATGCTTCAGGATTTTATTAATCAAATATTGAGAACATCTTGCATTGTTTTCTCTCATAAAGGAGACTGTTCTCCTTAGCAGTAAGTCCTGAATCATAAAGTAAAATCCTGGTGAGTTTTAGAGGTCTGGTTCAGCCTAGGTAGAATGAGCAGATGGCCAAGTTCTTTGAATATTCAGTGATACCCTTGTTCAACACAAGGGCCATTTTCCTGTCAGCATTCAATAAATGGCAATAATCTTAATCATTGCTGGGTAAATTTCAGGAAATTTAATTTTACTTAGAAATATAAAAGGATGTTTCTAATTTGCAGCCTGTAAGAATAAGAAAAAGAGGACAAATATGTTAAAAGTCTGCTGCCCTCATCCCTTTGTGTTCTCAAACTATTCCTTTTTTTTCAACAGCGTGGCAGAAAGGAGAAATATACCACTTATTTTCTGAACAGGAAACAGGCACAGCAAGAAAGCAGCCCATGAAGCAATGCCTTGTACAGTTCATCAGTACACACAGATTTGGCCTCTAATGAAGCCATTTACATGCAGATGCAGGCCTGGATGTGTGGACACCAGTCCCAACTCTGGGAATTGTTGTTTCATCTAATCAAAAGAAATTTGCACATGAAAGCCACATCCGTGTTCATTAACCCCACAGCTCTCTCAATATTGCTTCTCTATTATTCCTAACAAAATTGCAAACCTTCATATGATTAGGTACCCCACTAGAGTGCTTTATTTTCCTCCTACCCCCAACCCAGCCTGCATCTGAATGTAAAACTAAATGTGGGTCTGTAAGACTGAATAATTTGTATATATACTTACTGAAAAGCAACCCCAAGCACCTTTTTCACACTGACTGGCCTGTACAGACACACTCTTACTCCCTTCCTCAACCAAGGAGAATTTTCTATGATTACAATCTTATCATCACTGAAAATATGAAAATACTCTTCAGGATGGGAATCCTAAAACAATAAATTTAATTGCCAACTTTATTTTAATGTTCAAACAATATAAAAGTCACAGATTTGTTTGGTGGTAAATATTAATCACACATTACATTGTAATACAAAGGCTATACTGAATTGCTGCACTATATGTGCAGCAATTCCTAAAAGCACAATTCATGGTTATCAGTTGATACAGGTCCATAGCACACTTAAGAAGAATTATCTCTCCTGTCAATTGTGTGGATGTTAACTGTGCAGAACTTGTACCTGTAATCCAGTTGCATTGCCTTCTCATAGGGGACAAACAGGATACATAGTATTAGCACCCATTATTATCAAAGATGATGCTGAGTCTGGACCTTCTACTACATGTAATAAATGTATAGTAATAAATATACTGGAATTGTTTATTGTGCTAGTAAGAGCAAATTGAGTCTCTCTTTCTATAGAATTAGAAGAGCAAGAATATCTTAGCTTTGTTAATGCAATTCAGCAGTGACCTTCCCAGAAGTCTGGGGCAGAGAGGCCAGGCATCCTCCTGCCCACTCAGTGTCTGGCCTTTTTGCTGACACTGCCAACAGTGGTCTTAATTAGTGCCAATTATGATTTTTTAAAAAATGTGGACACCTACACAATGTGAACTAGATGGAGAGTCCTACCACATTTTCTATCAACAAACAAACAAACTGTCAGAGGTTGACAATTTTTAGTAGTTATTGTTCTGGGAAAGATTCAGATTACTAGCATAGAGGAATATTTCTTTATATCTCATTTGTATTAATATTCTAAATCATCTAGACCTCTTATATTTCTTCTTCTAAATCTCTATATTTATTTTCAGAAAAAAGAAAACACAGCTTATAGGGTCCTCATAAAACAAGCAAACAAGTATAATATTTTCAGTTTATCAAATGGCTTCAAAAACTGTATCACTTGATTATTAGTATTGAAAAATTAGCCATAATTATGAGGCCCAGAAAGTTCTGCTATAAAAAAAGAAGACTTTACATAAAAAATGTCAACTATAGAGCCCTGTATTCTTTAGGGAAAAGCTAAGCTTTCAGCCTAGTGGATGTGCAATAGTGTCCATGGATAATTGCAGAGGCCACTGTAGAGGCTTAAAACAAGAAGGTAGGAGTTCGCCCACCACTACATTTCCCTAAATTGCCATCCAGAGGAGTTCTATTTTTCTGTAAATAAAACTATAAAAAGATGTATTTTTAATAAAGTTTCTGCAGCTAAAAGAATTTGAAATCATTGGCATATGCAGAAGACAAGAAAGAGGAGAGGGAAAAACAAGAAGAAATCATCTATTACAAAAGAAATCATCACTTATGAAAGTAAAAGGAAATGGAAGACGACACTAAGACATTTTCCAGTGGCAAATATGCTCCCACAGAATCATTTTATTGCTCCAGTTGATGAGAGAGCAGTAAAACAACTGTTGGATTTTATTTTCAATTGTTGCTTAGTCTGTAAGAATGCTCAGTAAGTAGATTTGCAAAAACTTTGGAACAACCCATCTGTTCATTTTAAAGGATGACACAAGGAAGGTAATTAAGAAAAAGAAGGAAGAAGGTTGATGAAGTATTGGAAGAACTTATTGTTTCATATCTGTAAATTATAGCTTTAAATAAAAATCTTTGAATTCTGAAACACTTAGTATAGAGAACATTCCAGAGGAAATGGTTCAAGAAGTAAAAAATACATATTGTATTTACAAATCATTTCATCTTTCTATAACCAACACTTTATAGGAGTTTCAGAATTCATAAAAATGCATAAAAAACCCATTCATTCATTCATTCATTTATTCAACAATTTTAAAATAATGACTAGGTATTGCATTTAAGGGTTCAAAACATATTCAGTGCAAAAAAAAAAAACAGACAATGGGCAAGTACAGTGAAGAGTAGTAAATGTTTTGATAGCAGTAGGCACAGAGTACTCTGTGAGTTTTCAGTCTAGAAGTCATAGAAATCCTCATGAAATTATGCTTAAGAAACAAAAGTCAGTGAGTAGAGAAAGAGTAGATAGTTAATCCAGTTTAGGTGTATGACTGAAAAAAAGCCTATATTTGTGAGCTAATGGAAAAGGAAATATTGAATACTAGGCAAATACTTTAGTTTTGAAATTAATTTTCCTCGAATTATTATTAAAATAGTTACTATAGCCAAATTATAGCTCTTCTTAAAGGAAAGTATTGAAATGCTAAATATAGGCAAAGATCAAAATGTTTGATTTTTTTAAAAAAAGAGCAGCATCTATTTGGTCTTCTGTCGGTGGTGGGGCCCTTCTGAAGAATAATTTGCTAAGTAATTCCAAATAAAAATTGGAAAGAGATGATAAGAATATCCCATAAATGCACAATAAATTAGCATCTCTATTTTTCTGAGCTTAAAGAAATCAAAACTGAAGTTGTAGGATAGGAGACCCTTGTGGGTAAGGGAAGGCCAAACCTCTCATTGTGGTAGTCTGTCATCATTTTCCATTATCAGGTGAACAGAAAACTAGTCTAGAAGTTGCTCCTTCTAAAATTCATAAGAAATGAGTTTTATGCTCAACTAATTTGGGAAATCATTTTGATCCAAAGCCCCTCTTTGGAAAATCACTGTACATATGAAAATAGTAAAAGTTACATGAAGTCTTACTTTAAAGACTCCTTAACTTTGCACAATTCAATATTTCCCCAAATCATTTTACTCCAGAGCAATTTATTTGTGTGATATTCCATGGAATTGAAGCTTTTTTGGAAAACACTGTAAAATTCTTATGTTTCAATTACTTGCCTGAAATAAAAATAATAAAGAAAGCATTATGCAGTTCATCCACAGACACCATTGTGCATGAGGACTATAGATAAGTAGTGAAAGACATTTTCCAAATATTCACAGCTTCTCCACACAGTACCAAATTTTTAAATTACCATTTCTAATCCAACATGAAGTCTGCAGTTACTAAAGATGCACATAAATCTTTACTCTGTCCATCTCCTATTAATGTTCTATTTCTATAACTTTTTTCGTAACAAATTTTTTTCAGAACATTACAGTGTTTCACAACTAAGAACTATCACATTGAAACATTCCTTCCCTTTTCTTGTTTTCCAGTGATAGTGTGGATTTCTCCTTTCTCTAACTTCCTGCTCACTGACCACTTTTCTCTAGGTATTTGTTGCTTTATCCATTTCTGGATTTTAATTGTTCTCAAGGCTCAGGTTGGATCTCTGTTCTTTCCGCTCTCTTTTTATTTTCTAAGTGATCATCTCTAACAGCTTAAAATACTACTCGAATGTATATTTTTAGCTTCTTTTCACATAAACTCCATCCTCAGATTTTAGGTACCTATCATAGTCCCAAAATCTAATAGTTCAATAACGAAATCATCACTGAAAGTACTTATTTTCATTTCAATCAATGTTTAGGCTTGGTATTTTAACAATATTTCTCCTTCATATCTTATATCCAACTAAGTAGCAAAAGCTGATCATGTTTCTTTTACCCATCAATTCTTTCTATTCTAATCATCTTCTCAATTGTATACAGTTACATATGCCTCCTCTCTTCCTACATCTCATCTTCTCTACACTCTCACACAATTGTCTTCCTAAAATACAGAAGTATTTGTGTCAATATCTTAACACAAATTATTTTTTGTATATTTATTTTTTGAAAAAATATTGTGTACAACAAAATAACAGAAATCCACTTACAAAGTTTGTAAATCTGAAAAGAATCACTCAGAATATTCCTCATCCATTGCTAACCAGTTAATATTTTCATTTTTCCATACTGCTAGAATTTGCTTTCAGCATAATTTACTACATAGTATTACATTTTTGTGTCATAGCTACTGTTTTAAAAGATAGGGTTAAAAGAGCATTCCATGTTCCAAGAAGTATCCTAAGTCATTTAACTGTATCCTTCTTGTTGGATATTTAGGCAAAATTCAATTCCTCAATTACTAATAGTATTGTAGAACACTCACTTTTAAGTCACCTCTGATTTTTTCCATCAGGATAAATTCCTAGAAGTAGAAATTTGGGGTCAAAAGATATGAAAAGTTTTAGAAATACTTAACCCATTTTTACTAGTATCAGCAGGGTAGGGTTTCTTCTAAAATTTATCATAATTTCACAGTACCCATTGTGTAAATTCTAAAACCTCAGCTTGGCTTTCAAAACTCTATCTGACCTTATTTCACATCACTATAAATATTCCATTGAGACCATTATAGTTTCCTGACTCTCTCTTAAATACACACACTCTTTTTTGATCTCAGGCTTCTATTTATGTTATACTTCATTTCAGAATGCTTTTTATCTTCTTCTTTTGTATGTCTATACAAATCATGCCCATTCTCCTCAACTCTTGCTTATATGGCACATTTATAACTGGTTTTTCTTCATAAATTGCTTTCTCCTTTCCCTGAACTCATATGTCATTATCAAATATTTTATTTTGATTTGAATTATTAATTTGCCTGTATAAATTTTTATCTGAGTTTAAATCTGAGGTTATCCCGCAAAGTAGATCTTAGAATATACACTCTAAAGTTATTCCCCCAAAACATGTAATACTCAGGAACTGAAACTATTAATAGAGAGGAAATAAAAATAAAGACAGTTAACCTTGGCAGTAACTTAATAACTAACAGCAACAAAAGTTTTGAGACTTAATACAAAATTAGAAAAAAGATAGAACTTAATTCATAAGTACATTCAGGTAATAATCATCAGGATATAAATATAAGATTTGTTTCTACAATCCCTTAATATATAAGTTTATGATACTTTGAATAGTATGTATATTATAAGATCCTTCAATTTGAATAACATTAATCCATGTCTTGGAATGATGATGACTAAAATTATGTTGTTAAGTTTTTTGTTACAATCAGACATTTATAGATGAAATTTCATTTAGTCGTACAAGACCCTTAGTAACCATTAAGAGAAAATTAAGTTGTTCTGGGTTTTCTGATATACTGGAATTTTAGGAAGCATTAAGCTCATATTATAATAACAATTAAAGAATTATTCCTACATTAAAATGACAATCTTGGCTATATTTTTTCAATATAATTTTTGAGATAGAGACTTTTGTCCATACTCTGCCTCATGTTGTCACCATTGGGGCTGACAGGAGTTTGATGTCACCCAACAGTTGGTGGGGGTTGGGGCTGGGAGATGAATAACAGCGGTGCAAACGTGTAGTATTTTTCCCTCGGTTCTTCCTCAAATGACAGCAGTGAAGAATTACAGGTGGTTGAGATTTAATAATTTTCTTAAAAATATATGTTAGAAAGACAAAGAATGCCCTAAGGATATACATGGATAAAGACAAAGGATGCCCCAAGGAGGCACATGGTCCCAGTGATGAGAGCTGCAACAGGGCGCTGTAATAACCACAAGAGCAAGAGAGCAAAAAGAAGGGCCCAGAAGTGGGAATGTCTGTCTTATATTTGGGCTATGACAGGGTGGTTCCAAAGGCGTTCCTAGGTGATTGGCAAATGAGGTTCTTTGATTGACACCTGGCTGCTATATGACACTTTGCCTAGTGCGCATGTGCGCACCCAGAATTCAGTCTGTTATAGATTCCTGAACTTCCAGGCATAAACATAGCAGGATAATGACCTTCTGCACAGGCATCTGTGCCAAGATTAGGCCAGCTAAGGCTACGACCCTCCTGTCCTTTGTCTCAGGGGATGCTGGAGGAAATCTCTAACTACCAATAGGGTGTTCTTTGGGCAGTCTCTGGGCTGAGCCCCTGTTCCTTTGTTTCCCCTGTTGCTCATGTCTGACTAGCTACCTAACAATGTTACACAAGTTTGTCTTAAAATGTCTAATTATGCAAAAAAATGAAAAATAATCATTTAAGATATCAAATGCATTCCAACTTTTATCTGATCAGAGCATTTGTTTTTGTTTTGTCCTACTGATTTCTAAAACAGGCTATGGAAAAGCACTTGGTTCCACCTTTAAATAATTACCTATCATCATGAAGAAATTCGGAAGTACTGCTTCAACTTCTAATTATTGTTTCTCTTTAATAATTCAGAGGGAATCAGTACAATCTAGTATAACCACAGAGAGAGAGAGACAGGTAAGTTACCTGATGTTAAAGAACTGGAGATTTAATTTTGCCTCTAACTTCTCCAATTTCTGTTGTAATCTTGTGAAGATGTATATTCCTCACCAACCTAAGAGAGGACCATAATATAGAACTAGGAAACTGCTGGAGCAGACCATAAAATCCTTGGCCTAAAACTCTTTAATGGAATTCCGGTTTTTCACATAGATATGTTAGCTAAGGTTTAATATTTTTATTTTTAACAGTTTATTTAGCAGAAACGGTAGAAGAATGAGAACAAAATGTTCAGGAGAGCTAAATCTCTGATTTATGTGTTTGGAAAAGGATTGACTTTCTATGTCCCAAAGATTTTGCAAAAGTTTTTGATGTGTTATCTCTTTAATCCTGGAAATGTCATTGTGAATTAGATTGTTTTATCCCTACTTTTATAAATGAAAATGGTAAAATTGAAAAAAAAAAGATAATTTAGTGATGTCACAAAGAGAAGTAAAATAGTTAATAAGTCAGGAACTAAGGCAGTAAATTTGACTATGAATTTTAGGAAAATAAATAGAGAATTTAAACTTAAAAAGGATCATAGAAAACCAATTGAAAAAAAAAAAAAAAAGGAGAATGCTTGCTTTGTTTTTGATCCTGGCCTGAAATTCTTTAACTCTCAATGATGATCTGAATAGGCTATAACCCCAGGTCCAAGGACTGAATCCAACCAGCACCTGTGCATGACGCTGAGTCATCTGTGTGATGCTTCTTGCTGCCTTGAAAGACCCTATGCCTAGAACAGAAAGTACTTTCAGGAAAAGAATGACATTGACTTGACCTATTCCCCAGCTGCCTGGAGAGTAGTTCACACACAGGTCTAAGACTGTTTGCCTATCCAAAGGAAGCTTTGGATGAATTGCGCATTCATCATCCCACCATCTATAATTCAGGGTTCCTCTATGTGAGGGTGCTCTATTAATCCTCAGTAATATCAAAAAGGCTAAAGTTATACAAACAAGACAACTTTGTCCTCCATCCTATTGTGCAAGAAAGCTTACAATGTCTGTCTGTCTCTTTCTAGGTTGCTATGAATCCCTGCTAATGAAAAGATGAATAAGGGCATATGTTAATGAGGAGTCAAATACAAATTGAATGTAAATAAATGGGGGGCTTTCTAGTCTTAAAAATGTTTGGAAGTGATTTCTCTTCCCTCATCTTTCCATCAGAATTCACCTGTTCACATATTGTTGGGAGAATAAATCCTTGATATTGAAGGTATTTTATGTCTATGTGTATGTGAAAAAAAAACAAAACAAAACTGTGCATGCTTAAATTTTTGTGAATATAAAAGTTGTAAATATCCTTACTTACTGTTTCATATGCTTGACTAGAACTTCCAGATTTTAAATAATAAATTACTGGTTTTCATGATTATATAAAAAAGTCATATTTTTCAACTTAGAAGCTCTCCTATAAAGAGTTGATAGATTCTACTAATGTAGAAAAAGTTTAAAATAATAATAATAAAAAGTTTAAAATAATAATGCTTTCCTAGTTATGAATCTCTTGATACATAAAATTCACTAATTCAAGGTGAAAAATTCTTTTTTCATATGTTTTTCATATGTTTTTGAATTTGACAATGTGGAAAAAATTAAACTTCTTCAGAAGGCTGTATAATTCGTAGCACAGCTCTTAATTCTTTACTCCTTTTTCTGTAAGTTTATTAGTTACTTATCACATACAAATATTAATTCTATATTGATTGTCTCTATATTAATCCATCAAATAAATCAAAAGCATTAATATGACATAGGGCTATGCCACAACTAGCTTCTAGGTATTTTAAGTCTTCTACAGTGTATTATTTATAAACAAAAAGATAAACATGAACAGATGAAAATTGGTATTTATTTCTTACCTAAAGTGTTCCAAGAATAACGTCGAAAAGAAAATGTATGATAATGCCTAGCAATCTGTATAAAGCCTCCTACAATCAATTCAGGATAATATAGAAAGTGAAGACTATGAGGAAACATTTGTCAGTAGCCAATCTCCTCCCTGCAATGCCAAAGCCATGCTTTTCAGACAGATAACCATCTCTGAATAATGACAAAATAAAGTAGAGGAAATGAGGTGCATAGAGATGCTGCCTACCACCCTACACAACAGTATGATAAACAGTATATAATGCCTTCTTACTTACTCCTACCTCATCTCTGCTACCAGACTCCTGAGAATTCCGTGAGACTACAATCTCGGTAAAATTCTACATTAATAAAATGTCCATTTTCTGGCTCCAGATGGGAGTTATGGTTGCCAAGGTGATATATCTTGTTTTAGACTCTGTTGACATACAAAGGCTGTGCATTACACTATAGTAAAAAACAGCTTGTCACTTATGTGATTTATATAGAGAAGCTAGGGACAGGAATTTACACTGAGAGCTCTTATTTTGTGAACTCTACTCTGCCATCTTTCCGGTAGGGTCAGTTCCTTACCATTTCTTGCCTAGAGTTTGTTGAACTATGCTATTTTTGTAACAGCAAATCTAAGACACGATTTTTGTCCGAAAAAGAGAGTGCACTGGTTATAGCCACTACTTATTCCTGGCTCCGCTTCTTTAAACTTTCATCATACTCACTCTCCTTTTCCCATTCATAAAAACCAAATCTACTTACTCATAAACTTCCATAACCAGCACCAAGACTTTCCAATTCCAATTCCCTTAAAAATAAGTCACTGACAAGCCATGTAAATAAAAGAATAATTACAAAAAAAATGAAAGTTTTTTAGGGTTGAAAATTAGAAATTTATTTATACTTTCCTAAAGTACTTTCAGGATATTAAAAATTTAAATATTGATTTTAAAGGACAATTTCATGAATACCATTTATTTTCCTTTGACTCCTATCTAATTCTCAATTTATATCTCTTGACTCCTCCCTTGTCACACCTCACTCACCTCGACAAGCCTAAGATATTCTCAGTAGAGACCGTGACCTGCTTTAAAGATGAGTGACTGATTACAATAGCCACTGACTGCTCGCTACAGGGAACACTTTTATTGGGGGGCTCTGAGAAGACACAAATAAGACCAAGTTTCCTGCCCTGCAGGTGCTTGTAATTTATTCCAATCCACCCTGGAAACAGCATCACTCTCCAAAAGAAGAGCTTGAAAGCATTGTGAAGGAAGGATAGTATTAAATCCTTCATGTTGTGCACATTTAAATAAAAACTTCTCTAGCACTTTGTATTTCCCTGCAACGTTCTATCATACATCAGATATGGTTTGAGGCTTTGTGGCAGAAGATATACATAATCCCTGTCCCTCACAAAGCACATATTCCAGTCAGGAACACTCACTAGAAGGAGGATGATTCCTATACAACAGAGTGAGGGCTCTACTGGACAAAAGTCTGTGGGCTCATGTGCACAGAGAGACAATGGCTTTATACAATACACCACAAACAGCTGGGTCTTCCTGAAGGAAGCATAGGTTCTGTCAAGTGGACTAACAGGGGAAGGGCATTATTAGAAAAAGAAGCTGCATGGAAAAAGAAGCTGCATGGAAAAAGGAAGTTAGTCTTCACAGGATACATTTTAAAATAAGTGTGGCAGTCATGACTGAATCTTATTTTAATGTATAAAAATTGTGACAGCAGAAAATACCAAAGGATAAACCGGAGACAATCATTTCTAAATTTTCTTCTGCATTTTTTATAACTGGTAATTATCCTATTTATCACAATGCTAAATGTTTCACCACAGAATAGCATAATACAGTGTCACTGTAATAAACAGGCTGATACCAATGCCCAAAACAATGGCTTTTTGACATTGTTGACCTTAGTATCTTCCTCTGGTTTTAGCTGCTTTATATAGCTGCACTGCTGGAATAATTTACTGACAACACCATAAGAGAATATTCTCTCTGATTACATATTTGGAAAACTGTAATAGTCTAGAAAGCCAAACAAGATTTCCAGTATATTATAAGCTCTTTGGAATATGGAAAGATCAGCCTATGTTTAGAACTCAGAAAGTATGAGTTAATGTCCTATTAAATTGAGAGATGACAGTTAGCCTTTATTAAATGCCACCATCCAGGGGAACTTCTATTTGAATAAAACTTAGAGGAATATTTTCTTGGTCAGAAACTGAAGAAATTGGAGTTCTCAAAAGAAACCTAACACAGAGGCACTGTGTTATGTTTATATATGTAGATTTTTTAGCTCCAAATATTGGCATCTTTCTTAAAATACCTGGAGAGTATCTGGATTGACTTGTTTCTGTGAATTTATTTAATATAGAATTTTTAAACATATTTTTTCTTATAACATTTAAATAAGGTTGTTAATTTCATTTTAAAGCTATATTTATTCTGAGTACTTAATTTTAAAAGCATTTTAAAATAAATTTGGGATCATTTCTAAGGAAAAATAAAACATTTAAGGAGCAGAAAGTCTACTTTGTGAATAATATTTATGAACATGTGACACCACGACCAGACTGGGGAAGGGGGGATTTGAACAACAGAATATCCTCTTTATCTTAGTTCAGACGGAATCAAAAAATAAGTGGTAATATTGTTAATCATCATAGAAACTGGAAACATAAGTAATTTTGGTTATTTCTCAAGTTCCCCAAAATTAAATTAGATCTCCAAATATTAATTTTTGCACTACTCATATTTTAATGTTTTACAGGTTTCAGGAATGATTTGTTAACTTCATAAAGTCTACATTTCCAAAATAGCAGCAACTTAACTATAATTCCTTGAGAGCTGTTTAGATATACTACGTATTTGCTTGAGTAGTTAGACAATTCAGAATAAAAATATCACATAGGCATCTCAGACATTCTGTACATAGTAATTAGATTCCTTATCTTTCTATATTCACCCCAAAATAGTTGTGATTTGATGGCCTTACGTATAGAAGATAGTATGTTTAGAGATTTTTTTTTTTTCCAGAGAGTGAACTAGGCTTCTAAGAGTTAGCTGTATTTATATCTAAAATATTTATCTTACTTGCTGATTTTCTGAGATGAATCACTGGAAACATATACATAAAAGAAAAATAGACATGCTAGCTTAGTACCGATGTGTAATTGTGGGTGTGAACAAAAATATATTAGTATTGTCATCCCTACAGCTATCCTTACCTGTAGTTCATGGACTGTGCATGTTATTGAACCAACTTCCCATATAGACATATAGAGAATAGCTTATAATACATAAATAGGTGTAATATATATTTACATGCATGCAATACATTCTTCTTTCAGTGAATTCCACAGAGCATTACAGTTTGCATCTCCTCTGCTCCCCCTGACCTAGCAAGATTTCATGACATGCTGCTAGAAATCCTATTCCCAGTTGTGGCTGAGAGTAAACAAACTCAAAACAGGATCTCCAGGTCTCTTTATTAATGCTGCCCTGGGAGGAGGCAGTGCATTAACAAGTGGGAAAAAAGTAGAGGAGGAAGGGCTCTAAATTCAATGTAGAGAAAAGAAGGAAAGAACCCCTCAAAGGAAAGCCATTTGCTTTCTAACACAACCTGATAAACAAATTAATTTCCCCTTTCTTCCTCCAGGCTCCAAAATGCCTATGTTGGGCGTAGGGGCACTGGGATTGTGAAAAGGAGAAAAAGGGGTATTAGGGAGGAGATGGAGTTCTCTTGACTGGATATTTGTAATTACTTAAGGTGACTGCATTTGAGGGAATTATTGGTGCCTTGTTACAAATAGCTTTATTTTCAGAATAAGACACTCTGTTCTGTTTTAAAACTACTTGCTTAGATCTAACAGAGGAAAGAGACAAACAACTGGTATTTATATGCACTCTACACATAAGTCTGCTATTAGGCACTTCTTTAAGAGTTAAAAAATGATAATAATTTCTATGCAAAACATATTTGCTGTGAATATTTACATAGAAAATAAGGTTGCAACCAAATTAATAAAGCAGCAGTCTACAGATTACAAATGGAAACACAGAATTTTAGATAACTGTTGTAGTTTTTGTTACAGAGAATTTTCTTCGTGCAGGCATTCCTCAAAATCCTAATTTGCATTTTGTTGATAAGGTATAAGTGTATATAAGATCAACCTCTTCTGGCCTGAACGATTTGAAACAGGAATAGAGGTTCTAAAAACTGAATTACGTGGTCATATCTACTAGACATACTTCTTTCTCAGCTGCTCTGCCTACAGGCAAGTTTGAGAAATGGATCCGATGGGTCTGCTGACACCATTTTTATTTGGGAGACTTAAATACCTTGTAGCACTGTTCCCACCACCAGCGACTGCCCTTCCCTTTCGTTTACTTTATCACAACTAGTTTCTTACACAGTGAAAGCAAACGGAGAGATTTCAACTACTGGTAAATAAAGGTCTGTGCATGAGTGCCTCTTAATAGTTCATCATTGTGTGTAATCGAACTGGATAATTCCCCGAGAGGAGAGTTCCTACACATAGGCAGATGCCCATGGGCTGGCCTCTGTTCTGGAATGTCACCACACAACAAAGCCCTGGATGGATAATGCATCAGCAGCACTGGGGCTCTAGGCATGTCACACAGGTGGGGAGAAATCAGTGAGGTGAGGCAAATATAAGTGCGCCAATGACATGGGAATAGTATTAGATGGATAGGGGGCAAGTAAAAAGACAAAGAAGCCGAGAAATTGAAGAAAACAGCTTTCACCACTAAATGGAAATTACCTTGAATGCTGCATTGCACCAGTGACTTTGACAGCTGAAGCAGCAGCAAAGAGAACTTGACTAAGATATTGGCTGTGCTGTTTGCTTTGCAAGGGGCTAAGTGTGGTTGACTTTCTTCTGACAAGATCAATCACTGTTCATACAACACAATGAGCCAAATTCAAGGATGTTTTCTAGGGGGTATCCATAAAAAGATTGAAAAGCAGCAGGCTGTTCCTATGCCTGAATTCACAGGGACACAGAAATACATTCTCCAAATGGCCAGTTATCTAAGAATTTTCTGATATATAATTAAAACTATATTTTGTGAATGTTTACTATTTTATGTCAAATAGATAAACTTTAATGTCATTTATTAATCAGAAAATAGATTCACAGATTCCAGATAATCTTAAGTCCACACTTATTTTGCCCAGTTTTAAACTGGATTTCACAGACTGGAGCCTCATTTTCTTGCTCTCTCTGTTCCTGGTGTTCTCTATATATGCCAGCAGATTGGCTGGCACTTGCTTTTGGGTTTTGCAGTAGTTAGCTTTGTCATACATACGTGCGTGTGCACACGTGCACACGCACATGCACGCACATACCCCAAATCTAGTGAGCCTCATTATAGGCTGACATTCCTTGTGACGGGCAAGTAACATCGGTGCTGCTTTGTCTGCAAACAGTGCGTCTGCTGGGGAATCTTATTCACAAATCCTTTAAAACACAGAGGCTCCTCCTTACTTCTCTCTCCTTTTTGCACAAGAATGTGAATATGAATTGAAATTCCAAATTAACTATTCCAGATAAAGCGTAAGGTTTTCATTAATATTTAAATTGAACTATCAGACATGATGTTGTGATGTTTCATACCAACAGCTTGCACAGACCGTCTTTTAAATATTAAGGTTTCATCATTTTCAAAGGAAAGAAGGAATTGCTCTTCTTTTCAAACAGTGACTGTGGAAACTAAAGTGAGCCATGTAAGAAACAAAAGAAGCTTACTTATGTAAGCCATAGAAGCTTACGTACCATCTCTGCCCTTACACATCACCTTTAATACTAAAGCTCTGTGCTGTCACATAGGCTCATGCCAGCACTTAAAAAGGCAGCAACTACAGTTGTTCAACTAGCAGCTATTTGTTTGGCTCTTTCCAATGCCTGGCTTATAACAGTCATTCAATAAGTATATATTTAATAGTGAACAAATAGAGATGTGAGCTAGATATTTTGGGGGACAGAAACATATAATAAACACTCTCCGTCCTTGATCAGGGTATTGACAAATTATTCTTGTGATTCCCAAAATAAAAATAGGAAGACTTTCTAGAAAAGGAATGACAAGAATTAGTCTGACACTGATTGAATGAGGAAGGCATTCTAGAAAAAGAAATATATACATTTCTTAATGGTTAGATGGCTGGGAGCAAAAGGTTCATGTAGGGAAGCGGTAGAGGTCACTGTTAAAAAGAAAAGCTGGGACCAAATCATGGAGCACCTCGAAAGTCAGGCTTTTGAACTTTCTACTCCATTTCATGAGAAAGAAACCATAGAAGATGCTTTTGTAAGAGAGTGGTGGAGAAATTAGTGTATTAAGATTAGCCCAGCTATACCAGAGTGCTGTCCATTTTTCTAATGGGAAAACATAAATATTCCATCCAGGCAATTTCAAAACTTTCTAAGTAAGAAATAGCACATCCTTAAGCACTGGTGCTATGACCAGCGTTCTTTGAGTTATTGATCTTTTAAGCATCTTATAATGTCTATATCCCTCATATGCTCTTCTGTCTAACTGCTCCTCTGCTTCCTTTAAAAAACAAACAAACAAACAAAAAAACATCTTTCTCTACCTAGATATTAAGTGTTGGGGCATTTCAGTACTAGGATTTAAAGGGGTTCTTCTCACTCTATACTCCCTTTGTAAGTTCCTTCTTTTCAAATTCACGATTAACATAACTAGCTATCAACAGATGACCTTCAAAATTCTATCTTCAGTCCACCTGTTTTCTCTGAGCTCTTGGCCCTTAGAGCCAATTGCTTAATTAACATTTCTTTTTGAGCACATCGAAAATAAAACTTAAAACTACACAGATACTAAATACGTATTCAGTAACGTTACTTTCTCCCTTACAAAAATGCAGGCTCCTTGTGGGCAGGAATTTTTATCTTTTTGTGTTCACCAGTGCATTCTCATGACTACCACAGTGACTGACACACAGATGGTATTCAAAAATATTTTTGAATGAATAAATGGCTGAATCTCTGGCCCAAGTTTTTGTCTATCATTTCCAATGGTATGATAAAGTGAGTAGACTATTTCAATCAACAATGCTATTTAGAATTACTGGCATATACTGAGAAAAAAATGGTCTGACTTTTAATTGGTTACATTATTTTAAAATTTTCTTTAGACAATCCGCCCTTTTATTACCCAGACCTAATAACAACTTCTATCACCTCCCCTTCATAAATTATTTATAATCTCTCTCCTGAACTATTTCAACCACAACTTTTCCATATTTTAAACTCCACAATATAGTCACATGCACCATTTAAAAACATGTATCTAATTATGACACTCTCTTACGGTGTTTTACACCAAAAGGGCTTTATATTGTTGTTAAGATAAAAACAGTACATAATTAACGTAGACAACAAAGCTCGCAAGATCCAGTTCCTACTTACCTCTCCACCTCTCCTTGTGTAACATTCCTGCCTATGC
>NW_006431925.1:1926146-1928568 GCF_000325575.1 Pteropus alecto | reverse complement strand
CACACACACACAGGCCTTCTTGCTTTAGATTCTCATACTTTGCATGCTCCTGTACTACACAGAAGACTTAAACATTCTTCTTTTCATCTAGGTTATTGCATTGCCCCCTTTCTATCTAGGCTCAGAGATGCTTTTCCTCAGGGAAGCCTTTCCTAATCTCCCTGACTTTGTCAAGTGTCTTTTATAGAATTTAGATATAAATTTGATATTTGTGTTTGTGTACTTTTGTTCACATTTGCAAACACTTAATTACTAAAAATACTTAAATACCTAATGTTTATTAGGGGTCATCTATGAACCATGCTTTATACTGGGCACTTGAAATAACATTAATAAACAACTGCAATTCAAACGATTGAGGAATGTAGAAAGTATTATATCAGGTAAGGTGGTCAGGGGAAATGATTTCTAAAGAATGAATATTTAAACAAATAAAAGAATAAAGTAAAGGAGAAAGTGTTAACAAATACTTGGACAAAGATTACCCTGAGAAAAAGGAATAGCAAGGGTAAAGACCTTGAGGTATCAGTATGCTCGGCAGGTTTAAAATCCTGCTAGAGCACCAGTGTGGCCAGAAGTGAGGAAGGAAGTAGAAAATGAGATGAGAACAGACGAAAGGAGCTGAGATCATATGAAACATTATAACTCAAGAAAAAGAGTTTGAAATTTGGCCTTTATTGCAGATGTGCTGTGAAGATGTTTGAGAACAAGAACAAAATAATCCAATTTTAGTTTTAAAAGGTTGACTCTAGATGGCAAGTAGAGAATAGGTTATGGCAGCAAAAGAGTAAAAGCAGAAACTAGTTAGAATGCTGTTGCAATAGTATGGACAATGATAAAGATGATAAGAAGATGTCAAATTCAGAATAAATTTTGACAGTAGAGCCAACACAGACAATTTGGATGTGGGGCATGAGAAAAATAAAAAGCAAAGATGATTCCAAGATTTTTGGCCTGAGCAAACGGATAAATGGTGGTATCATTTACTGACGTATGGGGCATTAGGAGAGGGATGAGTTGATAAAGATTTGGCCTTTGGACATGTTAATTTTGTGATGTCTAGTAAAAATCCAAGTACAAATTTCAAGTATACAGTTGGATATATAAGCCAAAGTTCAAATTTTAGGATATTATGTTGCTTATTTTAAAAACAGCAAAATAAACAGAAATGAACATAAGACTGGAATTCTTTCATAATTTAAAAATAATTGCTTGGATTATAGCATTCAAGCTGGAGCCAGACTATTTGACATGTGTATGTGTTAGCACTGGAGAAAACTGTGGGCGTGAGTATGCCTTATGTATCTATTCTAGCTTCAAATACTGATGGGTCAAAAGTAGGTGCTAAATAAACACTGACTGCTTTATTTTTATTTTCTTTTGGTAACCAGGATAAGCAAAGAAAGAAAAGGACAGCAACTTGCCCTTGGCATAAAGTAGCCCTGAAGAGAATTTATGTAATAAAATTTTATAAACTGTCTAAAAGCAAAGAATTAGGAAAGATGACAAAATACATGTAATAAAAAGAGCATCTGACAGGGAATTAGCTTTTGAGATCTTGCTCTTTAAAGAACGTATTTATTAACCTTGGGCCAATATCCTCATCTCTCTGTCCTTGAAATAAAATCTCAACAAAGCTACACATTCTTAGCATTCTTCTGAATTCAAAGGAAATCGGCATCATTTTCTTGATTACTTAGCTTTCAAAATGGCTTGTTTTTTGTTTACAGGTTTACTTTATTGTGGACTACAATATTAATACCCATTTCAGAAATTCCTGAATCTGGGCCATATGCCATTGGTGCAATATTGTTCTACAAACCAAAATTAACATATCCTATTTTGCAACATAGTTAATAGGTAACTATCAGTTTATATAAGTTTTTACACCTTGGTTAGCCATTTTGTGGGGACATCAATTAATTCCAACCACCAAAGAAAATATGTAAATAATTGAAAATTCCAAGAGGAAAGGGTGTACTATTAGTGTTTAAAGAACAATTTCATGATTACTCCTTCTGTATGGACTTATAAAACAAAACGAAAACCTTTGAAAAGATAGTATGGGCACTGCCAATTAATTAACAATAAAACTAAAAATTTTTTAATTAATTTAAAGGTAAAAATTACATGCAAATAGCTTTCCTTTGCCTTGGTAGTCTAGAAATATTCAGGATACTCATCCAAACAGAAGATGCTCAAAATAAATATGAGGAATACAGAAATTTCTGAACTTTTTGGTATAATGAATGTTCATATTTTTACAGTAGAAACTAGATGCACTATTATAGTCATGAGATTTTTTTTTTTTCTCATTCTGAGAAGCAGCCCTAATATAAAGAAAAGATATTCTACAGGGGACAGTCTAATTTCTACTTAATAAATATAATATAAAATATTATTAAATAACATGAATTTAAAA
>NW_006431925.1:1887726-1926129 GCF_000325575.1 Pteropus alecto | reverse complement strand
GGGGGGCGGGGCTACAAATGGTGGAAAAAGACCAGGACGGGGGCCGCAAACTGACACCTCAGGGACAGAGGGACCCAGACAGAATTGCTGGACAGGTGGCAGCTGCCAACAAGAAGTATTAGAACAAATGATGCTGGGTTAATAAATTGCCTCATTCGTAAAAAAATAAAATTAAATAAATAAATAAATAAATAAATAAATAAGACTATGGTCAAAGAAAATGGAGAAATGCTGCATGATATATTAATGGCTCTAGATAGTCCCAAGTTAAAAATAACCAATTGAATCTGTTTAAACCAGGAATTCCCATACTTATTGGCCAGAGAAAATTTCTTTCCCTTAGCACCTATGAGCAATTCCAGGGACTCTTGTATTATATAGACTATAGCTCTAAAAACAGTCCCCCCTTGTAATTGATAAATATTTCTACTATAGCACTTCCTATATTGGATTGTAACTACTAGACAGTGACCTGTGTTTATGCAGGACTTTCAGTTTTACTTTTCTAGACACTCTAGAAAAATAAATGTTAAGTTGATTAGATTACTAATCAACTAATGTTCCTAATGTTAAGTTGATTAGGGTAGAAATATATCATTTAATTAGATTACATATAAAACCCATTAGGTTATTATTACTATTCGAATTCATATTTTGGTCAAATCTAAATATATTCCCCATGTGGGGTCGTGGTGCTCTTTCTAACAGGTATGACTTTCTATGCTATATTGGCTGGTTAAAATCAATGCATCCTTCAAGGTCTAATCTAATATCATTTTCTCTATGAAGTTCTCCTAAATCCCCCCACTAAAAATTCTGTTTCTTCTCCTCCTCTTAATCTCTCATAGCGTTCTCCAGGTATCTTGTTTCTCAGCAGACTTTCTACTTTGTAGTACACTTTATTTGTGGACATGCTTCATCTTCCATATTCCTGATCCATATTTGTATCCATAGTCATGTACCTTGCTCTATGCCTTGTACAAACACATATTCAAAAACTTACTTATTAAAAATGTGAAGAAAAGACTATCCTAATAAGACAAGATACAATTGCATAAGATTTAACGTTGATTCTTTGAGCAGGACTTCTGAAATTATTTAATCATATTAACAGGATAGAGAGGAAAAAGTTTGAAAGGAGTTAATCTATTTGTTTTCGAATCTGGCTAATTGTCAGAATCATTCTGAGCCTTTTCAAAACTACAGATACTAAGACCCTATTACAGACCTGAATTTTAATCTCCAAGGATGGATTTAGAACCTAGATTATGCAGATTGCTTCTAACCTCTCTGTTTCCATTTTACCAAAGAAGCCCTATTCTACAACCCCTTCTCTTTTACTACACCATCACCTGAGAGGCTAATCGTGAAGACCCAGGTCCCCTTGGTGCTCATCTTTTCTGCAAACACAGAAGTTTACTAAGGAATCACTTGCAGATTCTTTGCCAGGAATGAGGACTAAGAGGCAGCTGAAAATAGCACGGCATTACTTACAGTTCATACTGGCCAACAGCATCTGAATCACCAAAAAAGATGGTACAATGCAGGTAAATTAGACCCAGCAAACCAGAATCTCTGGGGCAACATTAGGAATCTACACTTCTGACATATTTTAATGCCCACTAAAGTTTGAAACTAAATAGAATACTGGTAAGGCTATATGAGCTTTGGGGTTAAGATGACCTCCTTTCAAATCCCAGGTTTACCAGTGCATTTGGTTGCCCAATACTGGACAACTGTACAGTGGGAATTTTGTAACAATTAAGTGAGCTATGCCACATAGAATCTAACAAATAGGACTTAATAAATAAAAGCTACTCTTGTGTTGCTGTTGCTGCTGGCAGTGGTAGAGTGGTGGTGGACACACAAGCAGGGTTGTGGTGGATACAGTCTGAGTATACTGTGGCCTATTATGTGCTATGTGACACTCATACTTACCTACTCTCTACTCATTGACCCACTCTGTGTGGGTCTATAAGATTCTATTTTATATGTACATAGCAATTCACATAGCATAACTCTTATGGACTCCTTACCCACAGAGCAATTGGACTCCTTATCCACTTCTCTTGTTATGAATATTTATGCTTCAAAGTAAACTTTTAACAACTTTTACTTTACAAAAATTTTGACATGCAAAAATTTTGCAAATATTTTTAATTTATTAAAAGTGATTATAGCTATTACTCCAATTTTGCAGGTGAGAAAAATAGAGGTGTTGACTGACTTTCTAAAGACCACACAAAAGGTACATAAGCAGAAGAGCTGAGACTCCAAATCCTTATTTCTGTCACTGTGCTGAAGCAAGCTGCTTGAAACATTTTCTGAAAAGTTAAAGAAATACTTATTAAAGTTATTTTATTTTAACCTACTAAATATTGATCATGTCTATAAGGTAACTCTATACAGAATATTTTATTAACCATGCTATGAGTTTATAGGTTTACATGAATAAAGAAAAATCACCTGGCCCACAGTGACCATGAAGAAACCCCTAGTTTTATACAGGAAATACTGGATATATTTAACTTGTGCATAGGTAAAACATTCATGCGGTTCAAATATCAAAACATATTAAAACACATACAATGTAAATTTATACCCACATCCACCTCTGGGCCCTATCCCACAGTTGCCCTCCACAAGGGTCACACAATTCCCAATTCCATGTGAATCTCCCCTCCAAATACTGTGTCTATATGCAGAAACTCTGACTCACTGCCTCCCAAAAGCTAACTAACCATTATTATAAATTTTAAGGTTTTTTTAAGCTTATGCACTTCAATATAATATATACTATTAATTTCCTTAATTTTTACACAAAATACAGTATATGGTACACATCGTTAAAAATCTTGGTTGTTTCTCTCCTGCATAACAACATATAGTGACAATCTTTCTATAAGGGTATGAACAGATTATATTATTTATTTTCATGCTATCACTCACCTTAGTGCAACATAATTTATTAGTGCAACATAATTTATTGAACCACATACTATTAGTAAACATTTTCTTCCATTTCTTATTACAGTCTCGACCATATGCAACTGTCAACATTCAAACATTTTTGATCCACATAAAATATCTATTTCATATAGTTCAAACTAACACAAACACTGCTGGGATAAATTGCCTTGTATATGTGTGATTTTGTACAGAGATAAATAGAACTCCAGTATAAATTGTCAGAAGTTGAAGTACTAGGTCAAAGGATATATAATTATAATATATTTTCTATAATTTTAATATATTTTGTCAATTTACCCACCATAAGAATTATACAAACTTATACTCTCAATAGCTGTATATAAGCACCTATTCTACCATAGTTCCTCCATCAGAGTATTGTTAAATTTAAGGAAATCTGTCAATGCGATGATTTCAATTTACTTTTCTCTTTCTCCTTCTCTCTCTGTCTCTTCTGTTTAACAATCACTTCCTTTCTGCTCTTTGGAATTTGAGTCAAACTCTAAAAGTTCTTTCCACCCCATTTAATTTATAAATGAATCACCTCATTTTTTCTCTAGTACTTTTATAATTTATTTTTTACATTTAAATCTTTTACTTGTTTGAAGTATATCCTAATGATCATTGTGATATTGGCCAAAAATTTGTTTCAGATGTCTTCCTTGTTGTCCTAATACCACTAACTAAGTGGTCTGCCTTCACTCCAGACTATTTCAGATACCACCTTTAACATATACTTGATCTTCATGTTTATTTGTGCCTATTTCTGGAATATCTAATATTTTTCTTTGATATGTCCCTCTGTTGTAGTACTATTATCACACCATTTTAATTTTCAGTGTTTTGTATTTTAATATCTGTTAGACTAATTCTTTCCCATATTCTTCCTTTTCAGAATTTGCCTAGGTATTGTTTTAATTTTCTACATATTTTTAAATTTCCTATGTTTTTAATCTTTTTAATTCAATATATACTTTATATATACATGCTTCAATTTCAAAAATCAAACAAAATACATTCATTGCTATCTCTCATCTGCCCAGTTACTACCCCTACCTTTATAGTAATCATTGTTGGAAGTTTTTTTGTATCATTTCATAATTTATATATGCCTACGCATATATAAATATGTGTAAAATGAATACAATTTATCCCCTCCATTTTATATATAGTATACTATATATCCTGCTCTATACCTTTTGCAAGCAATCTTTATTCAAAGAGAATATCATAGAAGTCAAAAAAATGAATTTAATCCTCATAACAATTCTCTGAGTTAGGTAACAATGAAGACGCAAAGGCAGGACGAAGTTAAATAAATGACCGAAAGTAACACATTTTAAATGATAAAACTGGGATTTGATCCAGTTAGTCTAATTTTCATTGTTGATCATCTTAAATATTTCCAACCATTACTCTTGTGTCTTCCCCATTTCCTTGTGAAATTGTTCTCTCATTTAAATCTTGTACTTAAAATAGCATAATTCTCTTTTGTACTGAAATTCTAGTCTATAACCTCTTGTTTTTGAGCATTGATTTAACTCTTTAAAGGAACACAAGTACAACCTACATATGTCTGTAAAATGTTTGCAACCTAAAAAAAATGTTTGTCATGTTGGTGGTAATGGCTGAAAAGTAGGATAAGAAAGAAGACATAGGGACTGATGGCTAGTTGGACAATCACTTTGCAATATGGAGAAGTAAATTGAGCTGGTAAAGAAAGACATTTTATTCAGTGTTAGCTATAGAAACAGGAACTAGGCTGATGCATAACAACATCTTGTTTACATAAATCTTCTAAATCCATCTCCAGGGGAAACTTTAAGTTGACTTTTTTTTTTTCTTTTTGGCTGCTCCTATTCTAAATCTTCTTTGTATATTTGGGTAATCTTCCATTTTAAGATTCTTGGTGGGAAGCATAGCGTACCTCTCACCCAACAATCTGAAAGTGGTAGATTTTTATATTCACAGTTTCTCTTATGCCTAGGGAGTGTGCCTTTGGCTCCTCCAATCAGATAAATCTGCTCCAGACTTTAGATATGAGCTAAAGAATCTGCTCTGCCTCCATGTTCTTTGCACATGTCTCTGGGCAATGGGAACAGCTGGTGGCAGAAGTGGTATCCAATTTCTTTTATCAGATGTATTGAGGGATAAGTTGTAATGAATAATATTCAACACTGGTGGAATACATAGGACCAGTCTTGCTTTGTTATTTTTGCCTTTGCTCCTGATCCTGTCTCCCAGAATGGGCTTTTTCAGCCTTACAAACCACATTTTGAGTAACTCAAAGGGAATGTAATAAACTCCTTTTCTATCTAAATCAGATAGAATGTAATTTTGTTGTTTCCAATAAGCATCTGACTGACACAGTATTCTCCAAATAGATGAAAGAAGTAAACATTCACAATCATTCATTTACTAAACATGTACTAAGTGCCCACCTTGAGCCAGATACCAAACCAGCCGCTAAGGCTACAAATATATCAAACCATGATCTCTGTCCAATGTTCAAGAAACTCACATCTCATCTGACATAATGTATGAGATCCCATAAAATCCCCACTTATCACTTTTCTTTGACATCTGAGATAGTCACCACTCTAACAATGATTCTGGGTTAAGGTGTTGTATATCCAAGTGACTTTAATCACTACTATTGTTCTGGAAATTATCTCAATTATCCATTGCATTCGATCCCTATTAATAGTGATTAGTTTAGTGGATTCATCACTATTTTACAAACTGAAATTGAAGAACCCTGAAAAATGTCAACTGGAGAGATTATCCATAACACCTACCTCCCCAAACTACTCACATTTCTCTCCAGGGTTTGTCTTGTCTACATCCATCCCAGGCAGGGGATCCTGTTGTTGCTCTACTTACATCAACTCCATGAAATAACCTGGGCAACAGTGTATTCTCTGCAATTCCTTCCCTCACCCTTATAAATGTATCTCTCACTCTTGTAAATTGTACTTTGGCTGAGTGGTTACACCTTTGAGAATAAATTGCATTCATAGTAATTTTATTGAGAGTTTATTCCTACTTCTTCTAAAAATGCTGACTCAGCTCTTTGGCACAAACACTTAGCCCCCATTCTCTTTGAAAAATTTTATAAATTAGAAGGTATAGTGCTTTGGTGAAATTATTTTCAAAAGACAAAAATGTAGGAAAGCTTTAAAAGAGACATCACATTATTAGTAAACATTTTTTTGTTTTTGTCATTTCTGGCAGTCTAATCAACAACACCAAAGAAAACTTCCTGTGTTATATCTGTGTTACATAGAACTCTCATTTAGGAGGAAAAGAACACTTATTGAGCTATAGTGTATGTATTCTTAATATTTAGTGTCTTATGAAACCAAAGGGTCTGGATATAGCTAAATCTTAAAAATGGACTGAAATCAGTCATGGGAGTGCTGTAGAGCAACGGTCTCCAATCTTTTTGGCACCAGGGACAATGGGTCCTATGAAAATCTAATTCCTGATGACCTGAGGTGGAACTGAGGCGGTGATGCTAGTGCTGGGGAACAGCTGCAAATACAGATGAAGCTTCGCTGGCTCCTCTGCCGCTCACCTCCTGCTGTGCGGCCTGGTTCCTAACAGGCCATGGACTGGTACTGGTCTGTGGCCAGGATGTTCGGGACTCCTGCTATAGAGAACACAGGAAAGACCCTCTCTTTAACTCAATCTAACTTCTGATTGATTCCACAGATGTGCTGTATTCTTCCACTGGCTTTGGGCAGGTTTTTTTTTTTTTTAATTCTCAAGCTTTCTGGAATAAAATGTTCACTGACAATAGCTCCCAAGTCTCTACTTCTCTGCTCAAAAGAGTAATCAGAAAGAGATGGAATCTGTTATTCTATATTATATGTTCTCACGGAATAAATCTATTACACACAATATGAGCATACCGACTACGGTTGGAAAAATCATTTAACTCTGTCTCAGTGTGGGTTCATACTGATCACCAACGCCTCCCCAATTCCTAATTACATGGTGTTCTCCTTCACTGACCATCACTATTCAGATATTACAGTGTCTCTTCTGAGAAACTTTTCTCAGCCTGCTGCCCCCTGGGCTGAGTGATGTGCCCCCTCCAACTGTTTCTCATAGTAAACTGTGCATCTTTGTTTTATTGTATCATATAGATTGATAGATGAAGAAGGTCGGAGGAATTTCCTAGAGCAGGGATGTGGAAAGAGCAAAGAAAGAAAGGCCAGGTAGGCAAATAAATCTGGTGAGCACTATATTGTACAATGATTTTGGACAAAGTTTTTGTTTGTGTTTGTTTTGTTTTATCTTATTTTTGTCTCTTCAAAGGGGACTAAGTACAAGAACATAAAAGACTCAAATGCTCTCATCACTAGAATAAGAAAAATATTTTAATATACTTTTAAAATACATGCTGAAGATAAATTTTATGTGCATACACACATTTACTCATAAAGACACAAATCCTCAAAGTATAAATTTAGCAATTGCTCTTAGAAGATAACCTTAGAAAAAATAGGGACATCATTGGGTTGTATGTAATGTAAATGCGGTTAATATAAATGCTGCTGATGAAACAAAAATGACTCTCGTAATGATTAGACTTTTTACCAGCAGCTAAAAGAGTCTTGTCTGTCACAATACACTTCTAGGATTTTTGAGACTAAAACAAAAAATGATTATTTTATATTTTCTCCTACTCATTGACATTCACATTCGCATAAACACGTCCAGAGTGACTGTTCGATTAGTGAATTTTATTATGTTTTACCATTAAAATCTCTTAGTTCTTTGTACCCCAGGAAAAAAAAAATGTTGGTAATATACTTAGGAGAGCACAGAAAATAAACATAAAAGAAACAACTGGATCTAGTATTTTAACTGTTATTTTAGAGCTAAGTACAAAGTATCACATATCTTGTTAAATAATGTTCTCTCCATGCCTTAACTCCACACTCAATAATTTACCATATCTACTTAAATATATTTCTACTTATCTCATAGATTATACTGCCTTAGTATTTCTCAAAAATACTCTCTCCCTACCTTCATTTGTTCTCATCTATATTTCCATAAACTTTTAAAGCTTCTCTTGCTCCCTGACCATGGTCCTACAGTCTATTCTCTACATAGATAACAGGAGATCTCAGATATGACCATGGCATTCCCTTCATTAAGTCTAGCCATGACTCCCCACTGCATTTCCGACAAATATGAACTTCTTAACATAATGTATAGCACCTACGTAATCTGGCTCCTACCTGACTCTCCAATTTTGTCTTTATCTTGCTCCAATACTGAACTATATGTTGAATTATTTCTTTTTTTTTTTTCCTACACAGTTGCTATTCTTAGCTGCCTTTGCATATCAAATCTTCCCTAGGCCCAAAATGCTATAAACATCCTTCCCCCATGGAACGTCATGGCCAAGACAACTCTTCATTACCTAGTGTTCTTCTACATTGACATTTCAGGTATTATAATTCCTCTTTTGGGAACCCTTCCCAAACTTTCTATCCCCCTGAATTGTATAAAGACCTCTCCACTACTTTCATAGTATCTTGTGCTTCTTTGTTTCATTGCATTTAATGCATTTAATACTCTCCTTTGTAATCGGTTCTTTAATAGTATGTTTTTCTGACTAGGCTATTATTACTATATGACATAATATTTTGTTTTATCATTTTTAGATCTTTTCATTATTTAGAAATATATAAATATGTAAAGGGAACTGCCCTATCAGTTGCCTATGTTCTTTCATCAGACTGCAAAATAGGAGTTCCTAAGAAATATTGGGAAACAGCTCCTGCTCTTTTCTTCTAGTCTGCAACCTTCCAAACCCATCACTTACTACTTACTCTCCCTTTGTCACCCCAAATGGAGGAGCAATTAGGTGATCTGATGTGAGGGTTAGGAAGAAAGTCTCTAAGCATGCATAGCTCAGCCTCTCTTTGAACCTGCCTTCCTGGAAGTAATGTGCCATCTCCTTTTCCCCCAGTGTCCACTGGGACAGACCAGGCCCTTTGAAGAGATGGGACTGAGTTGCTTAGTTCTATGCAATGATAGGTAAGTGAAGTTAATTCAAAGGTAATCCTGATTGAGCTTTAAATCTAATTTATATGCCATGTTCTGATTTTATGGGTAATAAAAATAGTAGTTTAGTCTCTGACTCTGTTTGACTCTCTTAACTTCTTCATTGATTTAGAATTTGGAGAGAACAGAGATGTGAATAATTAGTCCCATCTCAGACCTTCAAAGTAATATAAAGGAAAATACTTAAAATTGCACTTAAACTAAACTTTAAGGGAGCCTTTTCAGTAGGGAGATGTAACTAGAAAAGCACTGATAATGAAAAAGTTATTTAAACATTTTTCTTCAGTAGTCAGTTATAGATTTGTAATTTATGTTCAAAAATAACTGAACTTCCCACCCACAGAAGTATAGATTTGAAAATTTACAACTTTTTAGATGCTATTGCAAGAAATTAAAGAGGTCTTATTATTCACTACAGTCAATACTCAACTTCTACAGCTTTGATTTAAAGAGTTAATTTATCTCTGCCGAGGAAAATTATCAATACAAAATCTAAAATTAATTGTATGTTGAGTTGGAGAAGACTTGAGTAAAATATTTTAAAATAACCATTCCCTTGAACAGTGAACTCTAAGTGACCTTTACTACAGCCATATGATGTTTAAAAAAAATTAAGTGAGTAGAAAATTAAAAGGAAAATGTTCTACCATTTTTCTTTGGTCTCACTGACACCACTGCCCTCTATTTATCTACAACCAAGAGGCACTTAGTACTTCCAATAAATATGAAGTAAAATCATTTTAGGGCTAACTTTAGAGTAGCAAAGTTAAAGATATTTTAACTGTTAGATAAATTTGAGGCAGCTCTCTGAAGTGGAAAAAACAGTAATTTGAGAGAGAAGGGATCTGAATGCTAGATAACCTATGCTAAGTTACTTATATCTATAAGTCTCCTTTATTTATAAAATGAGGATGATAATAATACAGAAATTTCATAGGGTAAATAAGAATCTGAATAAGAAGTATATAAAGTTCATCTATGTAGAATGCTACAACAGCACCTAGCATCTAATTAGTAAATAGTAATAATAACGAGCACTTGTAAAGCACTTGATACTTCCAGGCACTATCCAAGTGTTCTATGTATATTAGTTAATTTAATCTGCACAACTATATGAGGTAGGCATTAAATATTAGTTAATATTATTGCTTACATTACTAGAATCCTTAAATGTTTATATGTCTCTTGTGCCCCATAAGCACATTATCCTTTTGCATTCTCCCATTTATTCTGAAGTCACCTCAAGGGCAGCAACCATGTTTTTCATTATATTCCATAGCTCCCAGACTCTCACTGTTTAATAAGACAGAAGTAAAAATAGCCGACAAAGGAAAAAATGTAGTAGGGCAAGGCAAACTTCAGAAATCTAAAGACAAACTACGGGTGAATTGCTAGTGCTGCATAAGCAATGACAGTTCTTTGTGTCTTCATACTTACCATTGTTCCTGGTACCTGGTAGGTATGGTATAGATAGGGACTACATGAATGAATGATGCACATTAACAAGTATCACATATGGACTCTTTCAGTCACAGATTTGAGGCAGAGACTAAATAAATTGAGGCTCCATATGTAACACAGAACATACCTATTACGCTGGGCTAGATTATGGACAGCAGCAACAAAAACATTGGGCTCTGGCATACCTACCCTCTCCAATATGCAAAGAAAGAGAATAGATTTGCACATGCCCAATTTATTCTTGGAAGGAATCAAAGAGAGTCCAAGGAGGGTCATATGTAGAGCCACCTACATAACGACATATCTGAAGATGTTGTTTTCAAAGACAGAAGCAAACTAAGTTCCTTCCTTCATTCCTTTCCTCAAGGAGCTACAGCTGAAGGAATAAATGGAACATAAAAACATAGTGATGCAACTCACAGAGAAAGGGAACCTGACTTAGAATAGGAAAGTCAAGGATGGCTTCCTCAGAAGAATAATTCTGAGCTAAGTTTTGAAGGAAGAGAAGACAATAGCCAAGTGAAAACAGAAGGAAAAACATTCCAAGAAGAAAGTGCAGCCTGTTTCCTTCAGCTGGTTTAACATGAATGGAGAAGTTGTGGGTTAGACAATATTGGAAAGGTAAGGTGGAAAGCAAGACATGGTCAGTTAATGGAGGAGCTGTTGAGCCACACTCAGAATTTTTGCTTTAGTTCCAGAAGTAAAAGGGCTGGTTCAGGTGTTTTAAGCAAAAGTCATAACCTAATCAGTTTTTCTAGGTATAAAAAAATTCATGTTAACTATCTAAGTGTTTAGGATATATATATATAAATTAAAATGACAGGAGCATTTAAATTTTAGCTTCGCCATGCATGAATATGACTTATTAGTTTTTAAATAATCTACCCACAAAATACAACTCTATATTTATTAACATGGGAAAATAATGCTTCTGTGATGGTAATTACATTCTCAGTGCAGGTGCTATTCCAAATAGTAATGAGACAAATGGAGACTAATCACATGAATGAAGGGAGGATATTCATTTATTATAAAAGCCTCAAGTCATACAAGAAGAAAGGATGACTAGAAGGAACAACGGATAAACAGATAAAGAGCTTTCGATTCCTTTTTTAAAATGATATGAATTTGTTTAAATGTTTTGTTGAAAAATATACATGTATATTTAGAGATTATCTCTAACTAAAGGTAATACATGAGAGCATCCAAGAAAGTTGCTTTCAAAGTGGTAACTAAAAGCTATGCAGCCAGTAAACAAGATATTACAAAATACACAAATAACATAGGAAAACATTTAATATACATTATTTAGTGAAAAAAGTCTATATGAATTTATATAAATTATGGTAATGAAAGAAAAAACTGGGTGGACTATTAACAGATGATAGAACTATAGGTGCTTCTTGTTCTCTTTGCTTATTTGTATTTTTTCATATTTCCTGGGTAAACAAAAATTAAATATTTATTCAAATGAAAGAATTCATAAGAGAGCTAGCCTATGAAAACAACGTTATAAAAACAGAAGGTATGCTTCTAACAACAAAAAATTTAAAGCACAGTGTCTGCACAATTCAACAAATTTTGTAAATTTTAAAGTATTTCTCTTTAAAAAATATATTGGTGTCTCATTTTCAAAGATAATTTATGCTTAGGCTAACTTCTTAAAAATTATTTTTCCTGCTTACTGTTTTTCTGTTTTGAAGTAAACACTCTCATAATCCCTGTTACTACAACTTTCAATATCCTCAACTCATAATGTTGAATATCTTAAAAAACAAATGTAATAACTGCAAAGAAAAACCAAGAAGATAGCTAAAGAAATACAAATTAGCTCAAAGAATGTATAAAAAGCAAATCTAGAAGTATTTTTAATTTAAATTTTAAAAAAGCTCATTTCATGGATAATTTGGTTTGAGTTGTTTAAATGCAGAATAAAGCTGCAAAAATGTTATCTCAGTTCTAACTACATCTTTTGATATGAGAACTATGTAAGCATGAACTAAGTGTACTTTACATATATTCAGGTAATGTTACTGAGCATATTACACCTACATATGCTCTGCAAAATGTTGCAGAAGACTAAATTATCCTAGCCACATTTGGGAGGCAGCAATATGTCTGTCATTGCATGTAAACATATGCAGATTTATGCAAAAGTTTCTCAAATATGTATACCTAAAGTCCCAAACTCCCCACAGACATACAAAGCCAGAAGGTTTTGTTTATTTTCAAATTATTGAAAAACCTATAAATGGGACTAAAAAAATAGATATGCTTACGTTGTAGGTTCAAATTTGGGGCATCTATGTGTGTTTTTCCTTTATTTCTTTACGTCATTTGGTCAAGATTTTAAATTCATCTGCAGTAATCATATGGTACACCTAATGCAAGCACAAAATTTCCATTTGCTTCAAAAGCCCTCCCAGAGTTAGCGAGAGTTCACACACCATTTTACATAATGAATCTGATTCTTTCAGTACCTAAGCCCCTTCCTAATGGTACTTGTTTTTAAGCCATTCAAGGGGCGCATTAACTCTTTCAGGTTATTACAGCAGGATGTGAAATACTGCTAATGTGGTTTGCCAAGGTGAAGTCACTTTCCAGAAAGGATGAATTATCACAGCATAATGAATTAGCCTGTTAGTTAATCAGAAATCACAACAGAAATCACAATCCTAATACTCTGATGGTATTAGGAATAATGTAGTATCAATAAAGAGAAATAAACAATAATAAAAATATTTTCTAAAGTATTCATACTAGATTTTAACGAGTAGACTTGTTTCTGAAAGCTTCTGTACGTTGAACCTTTTTTACATAAAGGAGTTTTTAAAAGAGCTGTGTTGTATTTTAAAGAATGGACTCTAAATTCTTGACCCCTTTGTCATTAAAAGGTAGAGTATATGCTTTTTCTTTTTGAATCTGGGCTCTGTGACTACTTGACCAGTAAAATATGGAGGAAGTTAACACTGTGTTGGATTCTGAACTCAGGTCTCACTATGCTGGCAACATATTCTTTCTGAGTCTGTTAGGATGCTCACTTTGGAGACCCAGCCACTGTGCCAAGAGTGAGCCAGAAAGGTAATGGAGAGAACCAGGTGATGATGAAGTGAAGTCCTTCCCTCTTAGCCCCAGCTGAGCTCCCAGTCAACAGGCAGCACCACTTTGCCAGCCATGTCGGTGAGGTCTACCGAAAGTGGATTGATTGCCAGCCATACAGAAGAGAGAGGAGCATTCCCCCCACTAAGCCCTGCCCAAATTGCAGACTCACAACCTAAACAAATTACTACAGATTTAAGTTCATGAAGTTTTGAGGTTCTTTTGTCACGCAGCAATAGTAAACCAAAACAAGATAGTTTTGCGGTAACCTTCCGTGTGTGTGTGTGTGTGTGTGTGTGTGTGTGTGTGTGTGTATTTAACACATTTATATTTGCTCACATTTTTGGAGTAATAAATACCTCCAAAGAGCTGGTTCATACTTAAGAAATCTGAGATCTACTATTGTAGGTCATTGTCTAGTAATGGTTCTGAACTACTCAGAAGCACATAAGCAGCTTCTGGTGTAAAAGATACAAGGGCCAAGGAAGAACGTGTGTTTACTAACCTATGTTATAGAGTTACTGTATTATTTACTTGAGTTGAAAGCACTTCTCTTCATTAATCAAACTATATTAACTTTATCAAGAGTTGCTCCTATTTTCCTCCTTTCCAATTAAATGATAAAATAGAAACTGTGCTAAATTTAACTAACTTCTGTTGGATTAAATAGATTTAGTAAATGTATTAGTGGTATACTCTGGAAGAAGGGTACCCCAAAGTTGTTTTCATTCTGTGTCAAACTTTCCTTTCCTTTCCTTTAAAGACATGTAGTCAAATTCAAATTTAAATTCTCTTCCTGTAAAGTACATTCCTACCAATCTCAATAGCATGTAACTGTGACAAGTGACTCAAGTTTGCAACTACCTGACAAGATTCCACTTGTACAGAGTGATTCAGGGTTACCTTCAAAAATATTTTTGCAAAAGCCTACTCCTAGTGCCTGAAATGTACCTTTCAGAAAGAAGAGGAAAATTAGACAGTTGTGTCATTAAATCCTTAAAGTGAATTGGTTTCTTTTATTAGTTCCCATTATATGTAATAGCTACCTCAAAGTTTGTTTAGATGGCAAGGGAGGAAGTGATATACAGATACTGTCCTCAGAAAATCAGGTGTCGAGCTGAGGATGGTACAAAGTTAATGAAGTCAAATTTCACAATTTTACCTATCTGACCTTGATGCTGTAAATCTGAGTCAAAGACAATATACAAGTTTTCATCTGATTGTTCGAGGCACTTAGCACAATGTTGTTTCAGTGTCCTCTTGGCCTCCAAAAGTGAATGAGCTTCTTCATACCAATGTACTATCAGAGAGTGACTTAGGCAAAATAAAGAATCAGGTTATGATTCTTAAGGCTCCATAAAACTCTCATTACTACTTAAAAGTAAGTTTGCATGGTTATATGATTGCATTCTTAAAACAAAGACTGGTTTTTGTTCCAACAGTTGCTTTATCAGCCACTGGCCTGTGCTTTCTTGAAAATACACACACCATTGGCAGCCACTGTCCTGCTCCAGTTTGAGTTGGTGTCAGGGTAATTCTGCAATCCCTTGTGATCAATGTTCTACAGTTTTTATAGGCATCCCTTCTCTGCATAAATATTTCCTGATCTGCCTCCTTGCTCTGCCCTAGAGGTCTATAACCATTTCCTAAAATGGCTTTAAAAAAGAAAAGTATTTCTTTCACCTCTATTAAGATGTCTCTGAGGCAGTAGATAGGAGGCAGAAGCTGTTTCTGTCATTATTTCCTTCAATCTGTTAGGCACATATACATGTCTCTACCCAATAGAGTCTGTCAGGTATATTAACAGCCTTTTGGTAATCTAGAGTGAAACAGACTTATATTTGCCAAAGAAAGAAGGTATAAAAAGTGTTTTCTAATTAGATGATGATGTGCCAAGTACTTGCCACTGTGTCCTTTCATCGGAGTTTTGTTCTCTGCTTTACAATATATATATGTACATACATATATTTTCATTTATTTACATCTTGACATAATAATTTCCTAGTACTTATTTTCCTCACAACTGCTTTCTTTCACTAATTGATGCTATTGCTGGGTAAATCATGTCAATTCAAGACTTACGAAGAAACTTTAAAAAAGATGACCAAAAGTAAGCAAACTAATTGAAATTGGAGTCCTCCTTTATAAGTAAACTCATTTTTAAAAATTTGAAAAGTTTTAGATTATTTAAAACATTGAGAACAACAAAAATTCAGACTGCATAGCCATATTCTATTGCATGTTATGTTGTAGTTGCTGCTGAAAAGGTAAAATCCAGTTTTAATTGTGGAAAGGAAATCAGTGGAAAAAGAAGGAAGACAGCATTTTAGCCTTAACATTGCCACTACTATCTTTAGTCCTTTATATGTATTCTTTTACTTGCTACTCATAACAATATTATAAGTTTGACTTTTCTATTTTACAGATGAAGAAAGTGAAGTTCAGCAAGGTTCAAAAAACTGGTAAATTTTAGATCCATGATTGTAATCTTGATCTCATTACAATCTGATGTTTTTTCAATAATACTATATAATTGACTAACATGAAAAAATAAAGAATGAACAAATATCGTAGACTTTTAAGTTAGGAGTTCAAAGTTTTAAAAGTATGAGCAAAAATTTCTAAGGTTTAGTAGAATGGCAAATGATTGAGATAAGATCTCAGGACTGAAAAAATATGATTTTGCTAAAAGTGATTGGCTGGGAAAAGAAACAAACAGAACAAACACGTAAGCAATCAACAACTGAAAAACCAGGTTGTAGACCGCTCTGTGATAATGCTGAACTTGTTGCAGAGTAGACCGTAAACTAATACTGACTTCTTCCAAATATTTTCAAATCTATGAATTCCAGCATCTTTTCCCCAGAGAGTATCACACCTCTTTAAAAAAATATTGTAATTGAATGAAAAAGTTCATTTTTCTTGAAAGTGGAAATGTGGAGTCCATCAAACAATACTGGGTATTTCTAAAAGAGGAATTTTAATAAAATATTATTATTTTGGTTTTTAATCTTTCACATTTTAGACTTGGAATGAATGAATAAAAGTAATTTCAAAATCAATTAAATTCCTAGATGGATAATTTATTTTCTTAGGTTTTTTTTTTTTTTTTTTTTGAGGGGTGGGAGCAAAAGGTAAATAATGCTAAAAATAAACCAAAACAAAATGAAACACTCTCTACTTAGAAATGAAAAGAGCATCATGTCTAAATAGTTAATATTTACCAGATTTTCCAAGAAGTATTACATCTGTTTTTGGTCCCCAATTTCAAGTAGGCTTTGAAAAATCTTGAATAGCTTTTAAGGGTTTTAGGATCTAGATGGGCCTTTAAACAGAGGCTAGAAGAAATGATTTTAAGTTATTTTTCTTAAGAATGAGATGATAATAGTTGTCAAGAAGAGAAATAACTCATGACTTATATTTTACAGCTGTTTCCTTATTCTGATGAAGAAAAATAAAACAAAGGGTGAGTTTGCAGAGAAGCAGGAAGAATTCCTGGATACGAATACAAACTTCTAGACCATTAGAGTGTATGATACTGTAGTTTCTTTGGAAGCCTAGCAGTCTTTGGTCTACTGCATAATGAATATAAAGAAGCATTAATTATTTAAACATTTCCCTCAAGAGATAAATGGTTAATAAAATGAATGAGTAAGAATAAAGTAATGCTCTGGCAGAATAAATGCTTTTACCGGATATGTATGCCAGTAGCCTTCTGAAAAGATGGAACTTATGTGACTTTCTAAATAAATAGTATCATTTGAAACAACTTTAACCTCAAAAGGTCCCTAGAAGTGATCATTCTTCTTTTCCAAAGTGTCTAAGTAATCATTTATTTGCTGCTTTAATTCTGATTAATGAGTTAGACCTATCCCTTGATTGATTTTCTACTTACAGCTTCTTTATAGTTTTTCATGCCTGTCAAAAGTTTGTCTTTGAAACTTTATCTCTCTTCTTTATGTAATTTCTCAATCTTGCACACCACTTTGAATTCTCCTTGTAATAAAATTTCCCAGACAAGAAGTTCCCTGAACCTAGGCTGCCCCCTTGTCAAAATGGCATCAGTGTTCCTCTAGATTTAACATTGAAATTGTATTATATCAAAAATGATTTTTGACTCTGACTATGTTTTAGGCCCTGGTGCTAACCAAAATATAACAATGCCACCACCTCCTTCTGTCACACATTCAGTGCAATTTTAGGACTCCTTTTTATATTCTGTCCAGGTAACGGTCCATTCTACTTTATTGTCCTCATGACACTTTTTCTGCAAAAGCCCTATAGATCATATCACAAATGTTACATTTCTCAGGGAGCTAATACACTCAGAGCTGAAATGACCTTCACAAAGTCACATAGCTTTCTGCTGGACAAATGCATAACGTAATACTTTTCTGAAATCATTCAACATATTTTCCTAGAGTTGCCCACTTCTACCTGTATTAATTCCTACACAGAGTTTACTGTCCATGATGGCAGCAGGAAGCTAAGAAAAGAGCAACTGCTCTTACTCCAAGCTATTTCACAAAACCATCAGAATAATGAGTCAAATGAGTTGTACTGTCCTCCAGCCAATGGGTTTCCTTTTATCTAAAAACAAAATGGAATCAAAGAGAAGAGGTGAAGCAGTTTCTTTACACTGATTACAGGAGCATCTACAGGAGTCACAGTGAGTCTAAGAAACCAGGAAGCTCCCTGGATTGCAAGCTCAGTACAAAATATCTTATTTAGAGCCGAGGTCATTTCCTTATGTTCTGCAAAATACATTCATAATTTCTTCCCAAAAGGTTATTCCAAGGTGAAGTTAGCATGTTCTTCTGGTACTACATACTTTATTATACTTTACTTCCTTTGAAGGAAGCATTTTCATCTTAATATCATTATCATGAAAATGGGGTCTTATAGCCAGGCCAACTCTGATTTGGATCTGCACAGTTCACTCCAGTTTTATTTCAGCTAGGGCCCTCTTCCCCACTTGATCAAACGGCAATATGTTCTCGTTTCATCTTTTTTATACTTTCTGATTCTTTATAACATTTTATTGAGCATTTTGAAACTGATCATTTGTACTAATACAACATTCATTTTATATGGTTCTGACTTCCCCTAATACATTCTTTCCTACTCTATCACTTTAATTTCCATCTCATTAACACTAACCGATATTTGATTATGTTTCAAGCATTATACATGGCCAAGTATATACAGAAATAAACGAAAGATAGTTGCACCATCAAACATCCAAGCAGAGGTAGAGAGATAGTAAACACATAAAAAAATTAATGAGTAATTACGAAATTCAAATTTAGATTGCTATAAAGGACATGAGGAGGTGACTTTTAAACTAAGATCTGAAGTATGACAAAAAATGAGTTGTACAAAAAGCTGGTGTCAGCTTATGCAGAATCTTGTTGAGCCATGGGAAGAGAAAAGAAAAAATAAAATGTTACATTACCAAAATAATATTACTAAAATAAAGAACAATTAGATAACAATGAGATATGTTAAAAATTTTAAATATAACAGTAATTTTTCGTAAAAAAGGAATGAATGAAAGATAAAGTCCCAAAATGAGAAAAAAAATGAGTATTAAAAATTAAAGAGAATAGATCTTTCAAAAATTTAAATGACGTTCAAGATGTCCATTGTATCAATGATAGGAATTAAATAAAACTATACTAATAAAAACAGGTGGAAGAAAATTATCAAAGAAATAAGACTTCCTATAAATGGCAGACATGTAACTCCAAATATAGAGGACTGATAGAGGATTCTGCACAATAAAATAAAGAAATCCTATATCAAAGAATACTACCTTGAACTTTCCACATGTCAAGGATAAAGAAAAGTTTCTAAAGCATCAGAGAGTAAAAATTGCTCCATACAAAGGAATAGAAATCATGAACCACAGAAATTATCTGTAGCACCCAATTCAGTGATTATGAAGAGGACAATAAATAGTGCTATGATATTTGATATAGATAATATAATGAATCTATGCTAATTTTAATTTTAGGAACTGTGAACTCGAGCTACTTAAAAGTTGTTTTCGAGTATATAATTATGTATATACACATATATACAAAGTAGGGAACATTTTACTAAATGAAAATTAAAAAGTTAGCGAGTAAAGAAGAATGATCTTATTCTGAATTGAGTAAATTTCTATTCCATTGTAAGTATCAGAGAAAAGTGTTTCTGGCAGAAGGACAAACAAGATTAAAAATCCCTGAGTGGAGAGCAAGCTGAAACATCTGAGAAACAATCAGGAGGGCTGATGTAGCTGGAACAGAGATTGAGGGGACAAGAAGCGGGCAGTAAAGTCAGACAATACCTTCTTTCTGCAGATTGAAAGGACTTTGGCATTTTTTTCTGATTGACTTGGGATGCCATCACAGTTTTGAGGAGGGGAATGACAAGGTCAGCTTTACACTTCACCAGGCTTGACCTGATTGCTTTATTGAGTTCAGTATTCCAAGTCAATGGAGGTAATAAGAGCTTCATCTAGGATCTCAAAGGTAGACAGGTAAGATGTGGTCAGAGTCTGGATAGACAAATGAAGAGTTGTCAGGATTTTCTGTATATTGAAGGTTGGTGCCTTATATCCTCTTCTTACTTCTAATTTACAGAACAGATAATCAGATACAAAAAAAAAGGTGACCAAATTGCATTCAAAGACAATTCAAAACCAAAATTTAGGGTTCCAGATATTTTTCACACTTTTCTCTACAGTCACCGAGGTTTAATGAGATGAGTCTTGTGTCTTAGTTGTTGGTTCCACCTCAGTACACACACATACACAGCACAACAATGAAAAAAGCTGTTTGACAGCATAGAACTGTCAGGGCATTAACTCACACCTAATAGCCAGGGAAGCTTAATGACACAGAAAAGATCCAGCAGTGATCCTCAGAGGATTGCAAATTGATATGAACACAAATTTCCCATTAGAAGTATCATGTTATCTAGTTTTATACACAATTATCTGCATTTCTCAGTGTTAAAGACTTTGAAATATAAATTATGGCTAAAATCTACAGGCCTATATTGAGTCTCAAAGGATATAAAACTTCTACTTTAAAAACAGGAAGAAATAATTTCCCTGTATCTCTGCCTGCCCACCCTTTCACTCCCTGAATTGCAGTATGCAATTGGATCTGCCAGGGGCAAGTAATAAAAGCATCTGTGTTTTAACGGTCCTAGATAGGTTACGTTGAGTAACGCAAGACAAACAACACATGAGCAGGCTTTTGGTTACACTTTTCTGTGGCTTTCACTGCCAACCAATGTGGTAATCAACTAATATGGGAAATGGGTGTTATGGAAATTGGTTAGATTGAAGATAAACTCCTTAAGTTTCAAAACAATTATATACGCGTGCTCTATGTATCCAATTTTTCAGATGAAGAGAGGTAGAGGCTAAATAATCTACTTGGGATCACATACCTATTAGTGACAGAAATAATCCTCAAATCCTGATCTCTCACTTCATTGAGCATTCCTTTACAATGAGAGAATGCCCAGACTTAACCAGAGCAGCCTATTTCGATAATATATATGCTCAGGTGTTTAGTAGAGTCTATTGCACTTTTTGAAGTGGCTTCAAAGTGGCTGCATCATTGTTTTCCACAAAAGATTAAAGTTACATTAAATACTGGTAAGCTAATGAGGCAGTATAGCAGTGGTACCTACATTTAAATCCCAAAAGTATATTAATAACATGAATGATATTGGTCTAGTAATTTCAATTCTATACATTTTCAAGTTTCTTTCTTCTATAAAACAGAAAAACTAATTATATTTACCTCAGAGTTTGGTTGTGGGGATGAAATGAGTAAAAACATGTAAATCACTGAAAATACTCCTTGTGCATAGAAGTCACTGAGTAAATTTAACAGCCTCATTGAGAAGTCCACTGTACTAAACTGACAATAAAAAACCTTTGTTGTACTCATTTTAGTTTGATTCTGTACATAGTTTTTTTTTCTGTTGAAGAAAAACAACACTTTAAATTCAGAAAATCAGGCAATAGATGGCAAAGTGCTTGGTGGCTGATGTGTGCCCTGGAGGTATTGAGGTTTGTTGTATTATAAATAATACTGTTCATGTTATCCCTCCCATTTCTGCAGCATAGTAAAGGTAATAATGTGTAACTGATGGAATTTCAAATAAAGCATTATTAAAATAGTTGTTCAGTGACCTTTTTGCTCTTTACCTTTTGTCTTCTTGTGGCTATTAAAATTCTAGTGTAATCTCCATCCATCCTACACATTTCTTTCAGTTGTACTCATGATATTCCTTTAATTAGTTCAAGACATCTATTTTCTTTTCTTTTTGGAATTGAGAAAAGATATGTAATGGTACTTGTTAAGTAGTTTATATCCTAAGTTAGGAGATCCGGGTCTAGAGAAAGACACAGCAGTGAGTAGATCTCTTATTAAAAAGAATAAAACATCAAACAGTTCTCATGGTATATGAATAACAATAAGTAAATTGGTGGACATTTTGTGTTCCACAACCTAACAGGCTGCCATATGGTAAAATCTTTCCTTAGTACTAAAGGATGCTTTTGCCTGTTTAGGGTGCTAAATCTGTCAGTGGTATTTTATTCCTGACAACCAAGTATGCTGAGATAACCTATAAACCTATTCACATATTTATGATATTCTTAGGATATAATTCACAGATTTAGAAAATTTTAGATGAAAACAGAAGAGAACAGAAAAAAGAAAGCATAATTTTTAGAGGAAAAAATGCTTAAAAGAACAAGAAAAAGTATCTTCTCATCATCATGCATTAGGGATGACTCAGAATATTCTCAAATAATAGTCTGTTTTCACAAGGCCTGAAATTCAAGGTAGCTCAGAGAACTGAAATCTTGCTTTGTCAGAATCTATCAGGGAACATTGGCAGCCATGAATGGGTATCTATTAAGTTTACTAGGCATATGAATATTCCGGAGTCCAGGTTTGTGATGTAGAGAATCAGTCATTAAAAACCTTCTAGGAAAAGAATACTTTCTTTAAAATACCATTAGATTTATAAATTTAAGAATAATAGTTCTAGAAAATTGTTTCCAGAGAAGAAGTTTTACAAAAATAAAAAAATACATCTTGATTCCAAGTTGATATCACCTGTGAATTTATCTTTTTCTAAGAAAAGGCATATATAGCACATACCTTCATGACCACAGACGGGTGGTGGAAAGGGAAAAATACTTTAAAAGAAACAGATGTAAAGGAAGGCAGGGGAGTCAAAACTTGTTATGTTTAAAAAACGTCTAACTGGATGAAAATTCACAAAACTCGAAATTCAGTAAAGAATCTTTATGTGTAACAAAAGGAGGAAAGCTCTTCTAGATATGACAATATGGTAGACTATGTTAATATTGCAACTCCTCCCTCTACAAACAACTGGCAATACTGCATAAAATAAAACAACAATAAATGAATACTAACAGGTTTAAAAGAAATCAACAGATGCTGGAATGAAAAGAAATCATAAATACAGAGCAATAAGGGTACAAGTTACTACTGTGGCTTATATGAATGCTGTGAACCTCAAAAAAGAATACATTTGCGAAAAAGGACTCTTCGTGGTTAACTGGGCACAAATTCATAATCATGCACACTGCATATCAGAGAGAAGCGGCAGGCTGAGCTGTTAGCCCCCTTACTGCGTTCCTACTGTCTGAACCCACCCTTATGAAGGAGTTTCTGGAATTGTATTTTGACCAACGGGCTAAGACCTGCCATGTTCAATCAGAGCTGCTCATTTGCACATTTATCAACCAATCAGAGTGTCTCCATAACAACCAATCAGAACATGAAATTTCAACCAATCAGGACAGCACTATTTGGACCATCAGACTGCAAATATGCATCCCTCATTTGCATAACAATAGACCAAACAGGACGAGGAAGGGCACTTTCTCTACTTAAGTGGCTTCCTCTTTGTGTCAGGGAGGAATGCACTTTTAGATTCCAAGGGAGGCTGCCTTTCCCTGGCTGACAAACTATTTACCTGAATAAAGTTTCTCCCAATAGCACATCCAGATTGAGAATTCCTGGTAGCATTGACTGATGGCAGCGAAGTTGTTTTGACAATGCCAATATTTTAAAAAGTATACACCACCTTACAAAAGTTAAAAATTATTATTTGAATTGCTCAATTTTGAAAACTTGGGCAAACAATAAACATGACTCACCTTTCTGTGTTGATCAACAAATAAATGAAAACTGCAAAACAATATAGATTACTGGATCACTGATGTGAAGCAATTTGACTTCATCATTTGGTGGATGAATTACAACTAGATATATAGTTTCCTGATATTTGACCAATGCATTCAATAACATGTGACCTGATGGTAGTTCTAATAAAAAACATACTTTGGCTAATGATGAATGTAAATAAGATATTGAGATATTTGCAAAAACTGTAATGTATAAAATTTCTGTGATTTCTAATGATAACGCCACAGCTCCTGCTACAATTATGGCTTTCTGCCTACATTCATGATCAGTGCGAACAGTGCATTTTAGTTATAGCTTGATCAAAAGGAAGATGTAATTTTTCCATCAAATACCAAACTCTTAAAATCTATCCATGGATCTCATGGATCAGAACCTCTGCTTTATGTGTATTACCTCATTTAATCTTTACATGACCCCTGTGAACTAAAAATTATTGTTCTTAAACTTATGATAAAAAGTGAGAAACAATTTGATTCTTTCTATCTGTTCATATCACACAACAGGTAAATTGTGGATTTGGGATTCCAACGGGGAAATTTACTCTGGCATATTTGCTTTTCTTCTTTTTTTTATTTTGAAATAAATTCTTATGCATTGACATGTATTTATGCATTAGATAGTTCAATATCTATCTAGCCAGTTGTTCTTTTGATCAATTCATGGGCCACATCTATAATTTCATTGAAGTTTTATAATATGTTTAATACTTGGTGGGTATTTTCTCTATCAATATCCTACATATATTTTTCAATATACAAATTAATTATAAGATTTAAGAGACATTTTTTAGAATTCAGTTTTATTGAGATATAATCTTGCATACACTAAAATTCTTCATTTTGGGAGGTACAGGTGATGAGTTTTACAAATGCACAATGCCACCACAATGGAGTGATAGAGCATTTCCATCTCCTACAAAAATTCCCTCATTCTCCTTCTCCTCTAAACTTAAAAAAGTTAGGAGTACACATTCTCAGGCTTGAAGAAATTACACTTTTAGTTTCTATATTTAAAAGCCTCTTTTAAACAATTTTTGAAGATAAATTTATGTAAATAGAAGCAGTATTATATAACAACAATAACAAACCACTCCAACTAAAGCAGATTTGATGATGTTAAGATTAAATTTAAGGTTTGAGAAGGATGTTGGGTAAGTTGTAGGACTAGAATTGTGCAAAAAAAAAAAAAAAAGTAAAGTAGGGATAATGAGATCCACTCTAGCTAGGATATGACATAGTACCTGAAAAATTGTAGACTTGGTGAGCTAAAAGTTTCATCTTTAAAAGCTAGAGGAAGGAAGAAGAAAACTAGTTACTGTGGACTTAATTCTGGCTAACGAATACACTTGTTGAAGTGAAAATATCAAGAAATCGGCAAGAAATCAAACACACTGCCTTAACCAATAGAGATGGCTGATAAAACCAGCTGTAGTTTTTGAATTTTATATATTTAATTTATAAAAACCCAGCAAAAGTAGGTTTGGTCCCAAAGCCTGAAATTTTTTTTTAAAAACAATGATTCAGAGTGGTTCAAAAACAAAGTCAAGATTCTATAAAATCCTTTTCAATCCCTTCTATTGGAAGTATCAAAATCACCTTTCACAAAAAGGTAAAATAAAATACATATTATGGCACTTAACAACTTGCACAACTCATTATATTTCCTACTCTTGGTGAAAGATGGTTTCATTTTGCAAAAGAAATTCTTATACTAAATAATAGAACTATAATTATAAAACTTTGGATAGTAAGTAGCAGAAAAATGAGGTAATTTATAAATGAATTACATGCCCCCTACATCAATGATAACGCATCAGATATTCTTATGCTAAATACTTGACGTGTTCTGCCTTTACAACCTCCCTTTCTCATGCCATTTCCTCTACAGTCCACTGCAATTTCATTTGTGCCTCCACTGAAACTACTTCTAATACAAATATTACTAACTCCTTAAGGCAATATTATCAATCTTAATTTTTGTTAATTGATTACTTTTCTATTTTTTTTAAAATTTTATTTTATTATTAGTTTCAAGTATACAGTAAATTGGTTATACATTTATATAGTTTATAAAATGATCCCCCTAATTGCTCCTTCTTTCCTCTGGCCCTACACCTGGCCATTACATTAATGCTAATTGCATTCCCTACGCCATGCTCCCTATCCTGTGACCATCTATCAACTACTATATCAATTTGTACTTCTTTAACGCTTCAATCCATTCTCTCAGACTCCCAACCCCCTCCCCTTTGGCCATCATCAGATTGTCCTCTATATTTGTAAGTCTGTTTTAGATTAGCTTGTTCTTTTTGTTCCTTAGATTCCGCACATAAGTGAAATCATATGATATTTCTCTTTCTCTGTCTGACTTATTTCACTCAGCATAATAACCTCTAGGTCCATCCATATTGTTGCAAGGATTTCTTTTTTTTCATGGCTGAGTAATATTCCATTGTATATATGAACCATAACTTCCTTATCCAATCGTCTGTTGATGGGCATTTACATTGCCTCCATATCTTGGCTATTGTGAATAGTCCTGCCATGAACATTGGGGTGCATAGATCTTTACGAATTATTGTTTTGGTTTTATTTGGGGGGGGGCGGGGGGTGGGTAAATGCCCAGAAGTGCATTGCTAGGTCAAAGGGTAGATCTATTTCTAATTTTTGGAGGAATCTCCATACTGTTTTCAATAGTGGCTGTACCAATTTGCAATCCCACCAACAGCGTAGGAGGATTCCCTTTTCTCCACATCCTTGCCAACACTTGCTGTTCTTTGATTTATTGATGATAGCCATTCTGACAGGTGTGAGATGATATATAATTGTGGTTTTAATTTGCATTTCTCTGATGATTAGTGACCTTGAGCATCTTTTCATATGTCTATTGGCCATCTGTATTTCCTCCTTGGAGAAATATCTGTTCATGTCTTCTGCCCATTTTTTAATTGGATTGCCTGTTTTTTTTTTGTTGTTGTTGAGTTGTATGAGCTCTTTATATATTTTGGATATTAACCTTTTATCAGATATAAAATAAGTGAATACCTTCTCCCATCAGTCAGTTATCTTTTTGTTTTGTTGATGGTTTCCTTTGTTGTACAAAACCTTTTTAGTTTGATGTAGTCCCATTTGTTTTTCTTTTGTTTCCTTTGCCTGAGGAGATGTGTCCTAAAATAAATTATTAGTAACAATATTAGAGAGATTACTACCTATGTTTCCTTCTAGAAGTTGTATGGTTTCAGGTCTTACATTTAAGTCTTCAATCCATTTTGAATCTATTCTTGTAGATGGTGTAAGAAGGTAGTCCAGTTTCTTTTTTTTCAGGTTTATCAGTCCAATTTTCCCAACACCATTTATTGAAGAGACTATATTTACTCCATTGTATATTCTTGCCTTCTTTGTCATATATTAAGTAAATGTATAGGTGTGGATTTATTGCTGCTCTTTCTATTCTGTCCCATTGATCAATGGATCTGTTCTTATGCCAGCACCATGCTATTTTGATTATTGTAGCCTTGTAGTATAGTTTAATATCAGGTAGTGTGATTCTGCCAACTTTGTTCTTCTTTCTCAAGATTGCCGTGGCTTTTGGGGGTCTTTTATGGTTCTACATAAATTTTAGGATTATTTGTTCTAGCTCTCTAGAAAATGCCATTGGTATTTTGATAGGGATTGAATTGAATCTATAGATTGCTTTAGGTAGTATCATCATTTTACTGATGTAGATTATTCCTACCCATGAGCACAGTATATGCTTTCATTTATTTATATCTTCTTCAATTTCTTTTTTCAATGACATCATTTTCTGAAAACAGGTCTTTTATCTCCTTGGTTAATTTGATTTCCAGGTATTTTATAGTTTTTGATTCAATTGTAAATGGGATTGTCTTCTTAATTTCTCTTTCTGAAAGTTCATCATTGGTGTATAAAAATGCCACTGACTTCTGAATATTTATTTTTTACCCTCTTCTTTACTGAATTCATTGATCAGTTCTAACAGTTTTTTGGTGGAATCTTTAGGATTCTTTCTATATAGTATCATGTCATCTGCAAATAATGAGAGTTTTACTTCTTCCTTTCCAATTGGGATAGCTTTTATTTCTCTTTCTTGTCTTATTGCTGTGGCTAAGACTTCTAATACAATGTTGAAGAGGAGTGGTGAAAGTGGGCATCCTTGTCTTGTTCCTGATCTTAAGGAAAATGCTTTGAGCCTTTATTTATTGAATATGATGTTAGCACTAGGTTTGTTATATACGTCCTTTATTATGTTGAGGTATGTTCCCTCTATTTCCATTTTACTAAGAGTTTTTATCATAAATGGATGCTGGATTTTTCTGCATCTATCGACAGGATCACATGGTTTTTATCTTTCAATTTGTAAATGCAGTGTATCATATTAATTGATTCACAGATATTGTACTAACCTTGCATCCCAGGAATAAATCCAACTTGATCTAGCATACGATATTTTTAATGCATTGCTGAATTCAGTTTGCTAATATTTTGTTAAGGATTATTGCATCAATGTTCATAAGAGATATTGGCCTATAGTTTTCTTTTTTTGTAATGTTTTTCCCTGGTTTTGGAATCAAGGTAATGGTGGCCTCATAAAAGAAGTTAGGGGGCCTTTCCTCTTGAACTTTTTGAAATAGTTTGAGAAGAATAGGTGTTAATTCTTCTTTGAATGTTTGGTAAAATTCGCCTATGAAGCCATCTGGTCTAGGACTTTTGTTTTTTGGGAGGTTTTTGATGACAGATTTGATTTCCTTGTTGGTGATCGGTCAGTTCAGATTTTCGGTTTCTTTTGATTCAGTCTTAGGAGAGTGTATATTTCTAGGAATGTAACCATTTCTTTCAGATTGTCCAATTTGTGTATAATTGCTCATAGTATTTTCTTATGGTTCTTTGTATTTCTGCAGAGTCCATAAGTATTTCTCCTCTTTCGTTTCTTATTTTATTTATTTGAGTCCTCTCCTTTTATTCTTGATGAGTCTTGTTAAGGGTTTGTCAATTTAGTTTATCATTTCAAAGAACTGGCTCTTGGTTTCATTAATCTTTTCTATTGTTTTCTATTTTGCTTATTTCCTTCCTTCTACTCACCTTGGATTTTGTTTGCTGTTCTTTTTCTAGTTATTTTAAGTGTAAGGTTAGATTATTTATTTGAGCTTTTTCTTGTTTCTTGAGGTAGGCCTGTATTGCTATGAATTTCCCTCTTACGATTGCTTTCACTATGTCTCATAGATTATGAGTCATTGTGTTTTCATTTTCATTTGTCTCTACATATCTTTTGATTTCTTACTTAATCTCATTGTTAACCCTTTCATTGTTTAATAGCATGTTATTTAGCCTACATGAGTTTGCGTATTTTCCAGTTTTTTTTCTTGTAGTTGATTTCCAGTTTCATACCATTGTGATTGGAAAAGACGGTTTTTCTTCATTTCCATTTAATGAAATATCTTTTTCAATCCGTTTACTTTCAGTCTGTGAGTGTCATTTGATCTGAAGTGGGTCATTTGATATACATGAGTCTTGTTTTCTTATCCATTCGGCTACCTATATCTTTTAATTGAAGCATTTAAGCCTTTACATTTAAAGTAATTATTGATAAGTAAATAGTTACTGCCATTTTATTATGTGTATGTTTTTTTAACCTCTTTTTTCACAGAAGTCCCTTTAACATTCTTGTAATACTGGCTTGTTGGAGATGAATTCCTTAAGCTTTTCCCTGTCTGAGAAGCTCTTTATTTCACCTTCCATTTTTAATCAAAAGCTTTGCTGGGTAGAGTATTCATGGTTGTAGATTCTTGTTTTTTATAACTTTGAATATTTCTTGCCAGTCCCTTCTGGCCTGCAAATTTCTATTAAAAAATCAGCAGACATCTTATGAGGCACCCTTGTAAGTAATTAGCTGCCTTTCTCTTGCTGCTTTTAAGATTCTCTCTTTGTCTTTGACCTTTGACATTTTAATTATGATGTATCTTAGTGTGGGTCAGTTTGAGTTCCTCTTGTTAGGAACTCTGTAATTCCTAGATTTGTATGTCTAACTCCTTTGCCAGTAGGGAAGTTTTCTGTCCTTATCTCTTCCAATAGATTCTCAATTCCTTGCTCTCTCTTTTCTCCTTCAGGTACTCCTCTGATGCAGATATTGTTATACTTCATGTTGTCCCAGAGATCTCTTAATCTATCTTCATTTTTTAAAATTCTTTTTTTTTTCTTTTTGTTATTCTGATTGAGTGTTTTATGCTATCTTGTCTTCCAGATCACTGATTATATCTGCTTCATTCAATCTACTGTTGAATCCTTCTAGTGTATTTTTCATTTCAGTTATTGTACTCTTCATTTCTGTCTGGTTCTTTTTTGTGGTTTCTGTGTCCTTTTTTTTATGCTTATTCTCTCTCTGTTGAGGTTCTCGTCAAGTTCATCCATTCTCCTCCTAAGTTCATTGAGCATCTTTATAACTATTATTTTAAACACTGTCTCTAGAAGGTTGCTCACCTCCATTTCATTTAGCTTATTTTCTGAAGTTTCCTCATGTTGTTTCACTTGTGGCATGTTTCTTTGCTTTCTCATTTTATTAGCCTCTCTGTGTTCATTTCTATATGTTAGGAATATTTGTTTTGTCTCTCAGTCTTGGCCAGATGGCCTTAAGTGGAAGGTGTCCTGTGTGGCCCAGTGGCACATTCTCCCTGATTCCCTGTGCTGGGGGCTCTGGACATGATCTTTGTGTGGGTTGTGTGGGTTCTTCTGTTGTAGTTAAGCCTTTATTGGTGTTAGTGCATCAGTGGATGGGATTAACGCTCGGACTGACAAACTATGAGAATTGGCTGCACCCACAGGGTATGAGATGTTATGTGGAGGCTGACCCCACTGAGTGAGATTTGCCCTAGCAGGCTTGTGTACTTGTTGAGACCACCTGTCGTGTGTACTGCTTATGGGTCTAGTCAGAAGCTGCTCCGTTGTGGTCTAGTGCCAGCCTCCAGGTGCATTGGTTTCGTGGCCCCTTGAGAGGGGCTCCCCAGTAGGTAAGGTCAGCTACTGCCTTTGATTCCTCAGGGTTACATGTTGGGAGCTACAAAGCAATCCGAAGATGATTGCTGCCTATGTTGAATCTATTGGTAAGTGGAAGAGACAACACTGTAGGCCACGGTCTGGTTATCCCCCGTACCTGGCCTAGGGCAGTTTAGCAGAAGGAACAGTGATCCTCAAGGCCTAACACTGCCTGTCAGTTGCCTATAAGTCTCTGGAACTAAGAAGAGCCTCTGGGTGATATGTGTGTTGGGTGGTGCAGGGACCCTGGGAGTCTCTTGGATCTGTTAAGCAAATTTCCCCCTGCCACTTCAGTGTCAGTTTACATGCCAGCGCTGTCTCTATGGCTACCTGTACAAATTTCCAATTGTAGCAAGGCCAGCTGCTGCCCATCTTGGGCCTGAAATTACCCAAGCTCTCTTTAAGAATTTTTGAAGCTCATGGGCTTGAGTTTGTGGCCTGCCACAGAAAGCTTCTCCTGGATTAGCAGGTTTTGCATGGGCCACACTAACTTAGTGCTGTTATTTGCTTTTGAATTCATGACCCAAAAAAAGCATAGGATGGGACTGGGTTGCCTGGGAGCAGACTTGCCATAGGTAATTTGTGGGTTAGGTGGAGTGTTTTCTCAGTGAGGCACAGGGCCATCAGATCTATACAGCACCAGATTTGCTGCCAGCTCTGAGACTGCGGGCTCCCACCGAAGTCACATAACACTGTGAGACCTACTGCCATCTGTGATGAGCCCATAAAACCCCTCTGAGAGCTGCCCAAGAGATATTGTATCTCGTGCTGGCAGCCATGATCTTCCCGTCAGTGTATTTCCTGAACTTAGCTCACTTCACTGGCCAAGGTCTGTTGACTATACAGAATTCACCACCATGGCTAGGGGCAGGGCAGGGGCAGCTGCTTGTCAATGTGCTGTGGGCACTTTGTGTGTTGGATGGGGCAGGATCTCAGGGAGTCAAGGACCGTCAGGCCAATAGCATCAGTTTTCTGCAACTTCTGTGTCCATGCATCCTGCAGCAGTCACAGATCACAGGGAGACAAGCTGCTGTTTGGGGTGGTCCCACAGACCCTATGGCCCCCTCAAGAGATACAGTAGCTTGTACAGTCAACAGTGGTCTGCCCACAGCTGTTTTCCCCAAAATGCACTCACTGCACTGCCGGCTTCTATGTGGCTCCTTCTTTATATTACCAGACATACATGTTATAATCAGCTGGATTTCAGGTGCTTCTTCACATTGATTATTTTATAATTTGGTTGTAATTTCAATGCAGACCTGGGAGGAAGTGAACCCTGCTTTTCCCTAGTCCACTGTCTTCCTCCTCCCTCTTATGTTGTTTTTAATATTATAGAATACTTCCTATTGCCTAAATCTTTTTACTCTCCTCATTTCTATAACACCAAACTCCTGTAGCTTTCCTCTAAAGAGTAAGTCTTCTCTCTTTTATCTCATAACTGCTGTACACTTAACTCTGTCCTCTCCACTGAAAGAATTTTCTTATACTAAATTTCTCCTTAAACTATCCCCACTTCTGTACCTTAAACTCCTATTTATGTGCTCTTATGATTTCAAAAGTTATAGCATTAACCATGATCTCTCCTAAAAATATTAAATGTGTAAATACTTAATTTCTGGATCTCTTCACTTTGATATCTCAGAGGTCTTTTAAAGTCCAGATGTCTAAAACAGAACTCCTATTCTTTCCAAAATCATTTTTCCTCCAAAATTCCACATCAATTTATAGTTCCACCAACAATCCAGACACCAAGGCAAAAATCTTGGGTCTTTTTTCAGTAGCCCCTCAGTCTTACCCCTAAATCCTACTAGACAATTTTATCTAGTAATTATGCACTAAAGCTGGACAACCACTTTTATTTCTGGGTCCACTCTTCATCCTCTTTGGCCTGGAATGTTAAAATATACAATTGAATTTATCATATTCCAGGCACCTCAAATTCATCCTCCACAATATTAACAGATTGACTTATCTAAAGCATAGAGCTGATGCATTCATCTCCCTAAACCCCTTCAAAATCTCCTGTGTATCTAAATATCTAATTTTTTAAAACATGCATACAATGATCTGTATGGCCTAATCCCACCTGCTTCTCAAGCTTCATCACCTCCTGTGTACCTTGCACTTTAGCAACAATTACTTTAAAAAGTACTGAACACATCATTCTAAGTTATGATTTCATCCTTTGTCCAAATGTTTCCCTCTGCCTAAAACAGACATACTCATGACATTCTTTCTTTCCCTGGTAATCAACACCTTGTCATTTAAGACCCAACTCACATATTATGTCCTCCAGAGATTCTTCTAACACTTTTTCCTTATTAGCTTAACTATAACTCATCTATTTTTCACAATAGCCTACACAACACATTAATGGCATTTTAATTCTTGCAATAAAATATTGCTCTATATCTCTTTTTACTCCTCTCTCCCATTTCATAAAAATGTTTATTCTCCTTTGTATAGAAATAGCCTGATAATTACATAACATGTAATAGGGCTCAATAAATGATGGTTAAAATGAAGTGGAAAAAGAAAAGGCAGTTGACATGGGTTGTCTTGTTAAGGGGGAGAAATATGCCTTCACTGAAAATATGAAAAGATATTTAGAGATCTCAATGCCTGTTGTAACTCTTCAACTATTTATCATGGATGTTATAGAGGGTATTCGTACTTCAGACAGAGGTTCAAGCTAAAGTAGAGGTTCTCCTAACTCTAACAGTCCATGATTCCAATTATACTGTGCCTCCCTTGGGGCCTAATTTCCAGCCTCTAAGATTGAGGCACCAACAGAATTCCAATTAATAAATAATCATTTGTGTTAGAAAGCACAGAAAACACTGTATATGTTAACTTGTGTTCAGCATTTTATTTCTTGGTATCTGATATTTGGTTTCTTCTCTAAAAGTACCATCTGTTTGATGTTCTATATACATCTTTTACTATCGTTAAAAAATGATGTGTAATTTACTCAAAAGGGGACAGAATTCAATTTATACAATTAATCAGTTTACACTATTGAATATACACAACAGGGGATATAATTCATTTATCAAATGTATAAACATATTTTAAAATAAAATTATGAGAAATACAGTTTGTTGGTTTTATATTATCTAAGATTTCAAAACTCAGCTATCTTAGTTCTTGACCTTTTACTGATTTTTTTTACTGGAAAGTACCATATATTTTCTCTTTAGACTCTTCTTCCTGATTAGACTTTTTAAACACTTACCAAGAAACTTGTGATTAATGACAGTTAGAATTTATTGGACTTGAAGGACAAATGCTTGCTTCACCAGTTAGGAGAATGAGCTAATCAAAATGAAGAAGTGCAGGGCAATGGAGAACAGGGAGAGAAACGAATGCAGTGAATCTATATAGATTCGCTTGAAGTGATGAGCTGAACTGTTAACTTTTCATTTACTGCATCACAAAATTGACTCAACCTTTGTCTGTATTAAGAATAATGGAGCAATTCTTATAAAAAAAAGTGTAAAACTTCTCAAATTAAGCCTCCCACCTCTTATTTTTATAGCTACTAGTTGGTATTATTCCAGCTTCTTCACAGTAAATGTTTCATGATATCTTTTAGAGATTGGAAAAACTTTTCCACCTTCACAGTTACAAATCCTACTATAACAAACCAAACTGGCAGTCTCTTCAGAGACTATACTTCATACTTCAATATGAAATTGAGACTGAACTTTTATTCGCTGAGAAGGTGACACAATTTTCTTTTATATGGTGTGGTCTCGTTCTTTAGCTTTCCAGTGACCTTAGAGGAGTGGGTACCTCAAATATTTCAATGTTACATCCTTTGTGAACGAGAGATAAATCAGTCTTGAAAAGGAGGCAGAAATTCTTTTTGGTGGAAGGGTGCCAGGGAACAATTCAGAGTTTGCCATGTTGATATTTGCTACAGGTTTTATCAAAAAATTGCACAATTGATAGGAACTCAGGCACCTAGCAATGTAACCTAGCTGACTATGTGTTTTCCCTTCCCAATTAATTACTAAAAAATAAGAAGGCATGAGAAAAACAGGGATAAAGTTTACTGTTTTCTGAAGATTTTTGTCCATGTACAATGACTACTTGGAGGGGAAAAACACTGTGTAATTCCCACATGATACAGAAAATATTATTAATCAAAAATTATACCTACACTGACTTTCAGAACAACTTATGTGAGGATGTGATACATTAGGACAGAATATAAAAAGGGCTTTATTATACTTGAAAATTTAAAGTACCTAGGAACTTTCTTTTTGTTACTTATGGTTCTCCAGGGAACATTCCTCTGCATAGTTCTTTAACGTATTTCTACTCTAGAAATGCTAGCCTATTTAGTAAAACATCACATCGACTAAGTAGAATCACAGCTAAAAGGTAAACAACACAGAAATACAAATTTGACCATTTTTACTTCTGTGTTTTTTTATTGCCTTAAAGCCTTCTCTTTACTTAATAATTTTCCTGAAAAAAAGCATTTGTTGTTCCAGTTAGAGGTCTCCAGAGGGCAATAATGAGAAACATCATATCTCCTCTGCATCACTCAAGGGCCCTAATGTAGTAATAGGAATAATGTTCCAAAAGCTGTTCTTGGACATCAGCTACATGTTTAATTTGGCAGATTCAATGGCTAGTACTATTCCTTCAGCCAATTTATGAGAAGACCTTCCCTTTCTTACTCCTTCCCTTTTTTTCATACCCATAAGCTCTCTGTGAGCTCACAGTAACTGTAAACATTTTTAGAATATCCATGTTATTCTGTTATTAACAGAGATTTTTATTCTAACTTATAAGTGTTTCATACTTTTCCTTTCTTAAAACAATTCTTTCATATTTCAGAAAACTATTCTGAGGGGTAAATCCTAATACCTAAGTGCAATCTTTAAAAATTACTTTAACGTATTATTATTAGGTTTATTAATATGACTTAACTTTCATCTCATTAGTAAGAATTCAAGGTTCTTATCTTTTTGTTGATTATGTGATATGTTTTTAGCCTATTTGTTTCTGTAGTCAATTTGCCTTACGTAAAACCTACGAATTTAGAAGGGATAAAAGTTAAATTAGAAACTCAAAGAAAAGACATCTATGAAGCTAATTCTACAAATTTATTTAAAAAGGCACATGAAATAGAATAGCAAAAACATTGTTGGAAAAGAAGAATGAAGTGAGAGGACTGACACTGATTTTAGGACTTAATTTATGTTACGATAATCAGGACATCATGGTATTGGCAAAAGGATAGACACATAGATCAATGGAATAAGAAGAGAGTCAAGAAATAGGCCTGCACAAATATGGTCAATTAATTTCTGACAAAAGCGCAAAGGCAACATAATGGAGAATGGAAAGTTTTGTCAACAAATGGGGTTGGAACAACTCGACAACCACATGCAAAAAAATGAACTTCGACGTTAGTCTCTCCAGATAGAAAAGGTAACTCAAAGTAGATCGCAGATCAAAATGTTAAATATAACACTATCAAAATTATAGAAGAAAACATAGGAGAAAATCATCATAATCTATGGTTAGGCAAAGAGCTTTTAGATATGACACAAAAACACATTCTATTAAAGAAAAAACTGATAAACTGAAATTTGACAAAATTAAAAACTTTTGTTTCAGGTAAAATACTATAAAGAGAATGAAAAGAGAAGTTATAGACTAGGAGAATATATTTGCAAAGACCATAACTAACTAAGAACTTGTATCAAGAATACATTAAGAAATTTCCAGGTTCGAAGAAACATGGCAGAGTGAGAGACATGCCCAGATCTCTCCCCCTGAAACAACAATAAGCTGAGCATCTAAAACTCAACAAAAAATGCCCAAACTGCACACCAGCACATCCGATCATGGGATCTGTGCATAAGAGCTACCACAAGTCAGAACCCCGGGTGTTGGGTGGTGGACTGGGAGAAATAAAGAAGCTGCCTCTCACAGCCAGCAAAGCTCACTGTAGGAGGAGGGGAGGAGAGAAGGTGCAGAGAATTCCCTGAACGGCCCTGCCTAGGAGGGCTGTGAATTCCACGCATCCGGCGGCAGGGCCCAGTCAACAGGGCAGAAAGCAGAGAAGTGGCTGCCAGAGAAACAACAGTTGATTCTAACCAGCCGCAGTTGCAAAACCGAGGCTGAGCCGCAGCCCCAATCCCCAAGCCAGAGGGCCCCTCCCTTCATACATTCTAAGACCCTTCACCACAGAGCCCCAGGGGAATCTGAGCAAATGCTACCGAAACTGTTGCTGACACTGACAGGGACTGAAACTGAGGGTAATGAGCGTAATTAAATATCTACAAGAAAATAAAAAGGTATTATTAAGGCTTTATATAAAGCAGAGATGCAAGAGACTTAGACGCTACCTAACTGGAAACCAAAAGAAAAACGCCTTCTTTGCAGAAGGCTAAAGAGAGACCTTTACATAATAAATCTTCTTTCTGGAAAAAATACAGAATACATTTCCATTAATGCCCAGGTGGAGAAATAGTCCATTAAACACCATAAACAACCAAAGTGACAAGGCATATCAGAAAAAAAGAGAAAAATCTCCAGTAAACAAGTTTACAGACATAGAAATATGCAACTTAAATGACAGAGAATTCAAGATGGTATTTTTGAAAAAAACTCAGTGAGATCCAAAACAAATCATATCAACAATTTCAGGAATTGAAAGAAAAAAAAAATAGATGAGAAGAGCAAGGAGACTGAAACCCTCAAAAAAAAAAACAAAACAGAATAGATCTTCTGGAGACAACAAAAAAACTGCACGAGTTGCAAAATGAAATAGCAAGCTTGGGAAATAGAGTCGACAACATGGAGGAACGGATCAGTGATATTGAAGACAGAAATCTAGAAATAAATCAGAAGAAAGAAGAGAGAAACCGAAGAATGAAAAATAATGAAAGAGAAATACAAGAACTAGCTGATACCATCAGGAGAGGAAACATAAGAATAATGAGAATTCTTGAAAGAGAGGAAAAGAAGCAGAGACTAGAAAGCGTTTACAGACAAATAGTTGACAAGAGTTTCCCAAATCTAAGGAATGGGCTGGACCTTGGAATTCAAGAAGTCAACAGAACACCCAGTTATCTCAACCCAAACAAGCCAGAAAGGAGTGGAATCAAATACTTCAACTATTAAGTGAAAGGAACTACCAGCCTAGAATAATGTATCCAGCTAAGCTCTCCTTTAGATATGAAGGAGAAATAAAGACCTTTCTAGACATATAAAAATTGAGGGAATTCTCCACTACAAGACCTGCATTACAGGAAATACTGAAAGGAGTCAGCTCACCTAAAACAAAATGAAAAAAAAAAAACATAATTAGGATTAAGGTGACTATTCAGGCAGGTAGAAGCAGAGGAGTGCAACCCTTACTGAGAACAGAGCTTAAATAATAAGAAGAGAATTGCCATAGCAGGATAGTAACAAATGTTCAGCATACATAGGGACAAATTGAGATAACAATGACTGAG